>NC_133325.1:66900555-67198055 GCF_042186555.1 Aquarana catesbeiana | reverse complement strand
GAAAGTGCGCCACCTCCCAATTCACAAAAAAAAAAAAACACAAACACCACACACAGAGAATAAATAAAGAACGCAAAACCATCCTCCCCCCACCAGCAGAGGGGACAAACAGGACAACATTCAGGCCCAAACCCCACATAAACACCTAATTCATAGAAAATGAGGAGGCACGTGCAGGCGGTATCGCCGAGATTCCCCACCTGCCAATGCGCTGCAAAAACCCCCACGCTTACCCTCCAACGCCCCACCTCCGTTGAGGCCCCGATGCAAAAGATTGAGAAGCGAATCGGATGGACAAAGCCCCAGTCCGCCAAGCACTTCCTAAACACCATAAACTGATACCTTGATAGGGCCGAAACCTCCGCATGCAACAAAAAAAGGGGGGGCACTTGACCCGGGCTTAACTCCAAGAAACGGGAAACCACCTGTACTGGATAAACCAGTGACCCTGCAACACCGAACAACTCTACCCGCATGCTTGATCGGTCTTGGATTTTCTGATCCAAAAACCACGGATTCGTTAACATTGCACCTTCAACTGTAAACTGTCAGACCGCCTTTGGAAAAACAAACCAATTCCCCAATGTGCAGCCCCCAAAATTTGCCAAAGAAAAAAGCCCGTCTGAAAGCAGCTCATGACCTCGGCGCGGGCCAGGACTTTGTTTTTTCAGTCAGGGGCCTGCAGATCTTCTTCCTCTGGACAGCCGGCCACCAATTGTTGCTGGGCGTTCAACAAAGGGACTTACAAGTGCGGAACGTTGTGCAAATTCAAACTTGAGTGCTCTGGTAGCGGGGGCTCCTACTCCCTAAATATAGGCACGCAAAGAGGTGAGGGCAGAACTGGGGAGCTTGGGGGGAAAGAAGGGAAGACTCCAATGAGCATAGCAAGGATGCGTCCCTTTTTAGGTAGATATCCAGCGCAATGACGTATGTCGTGCACTGCCAGAAGTGCAGTCATACCTAAGCCATGCCAGACCCCCGTATACTTCATAACTTTCCCGATTACATCCAAATAACATAAGAGAGCGGAGCAATTCTCCGGTGCCCTTCACCTTATACTGCTGGCTACATTGCAAATGCCTGAAGCCAGTTGGCAAACGACCGGGGAATGGGCCTGTAACGCCGTTTCTCTTCCTACTCCTTGTTGCTATCATCCACTTACCTCTGTCCAGATTAAATGTCTCCAGCGGAAGGAGGGAAAAAATTACGACGTACTCACCCTTCCAAATTTTTTTCCGTACCTCCTGCTTGAGGTGTGTTCCCAGCGGCCCTTCAAAACAAACATACACCTCACATTTCGCCGAGTCCGCTAAACAGACCCGGTCCACCTCCTTATCCACCGCCTTACCTTGTCCGCTGTCAGCCACGCCGTCTTCCCTTGCTGGGGGTATCCGCCCTGCCACTGGTCCTGAGGAAGTCACCCCCCCTTTGGCTATCTGTGACAAACTAGGCAATGACCCCATTCCCGCTGACCACTGCCTGTCCACCCGCTCCGGGAACCGCAGGAGGAATTCAGGCCTCCATGGGCAACCCAACACCTAATAAAGGATCCAGCTGCCCGTGATGTCATCAGCCACCATTTTCCACGAGGGCCCCAGGCCGCTCCCCATTGCTGACACACCTGGCACTCGCCCCCTCTGAGCAGGATGCAGCTGCTTTCCCACTTCTCTCACTGTCTGACCACTCCAGCCGCACTCGTCCGCACCGTCATCCAGTCTCCCCCCTCCACCATCACCCCTGGACTGAGACCCCGGCCGCTCCTGGTGACAGGCCAGTTCCCACTTGTCTAATGCTCTTCAGCCGAGCCGCCCGGGTGTCCCCAGAGCCATCCCTGGGCACCGCATTAATAGCCTGAGCGGCAGAGGGGCGGGCCGTGCCGTCTGTCGCAGCCCCGACCCCCTAGTCCCGCAGAAGGAGAGGATGCCTCCCGGAACCAGTGCTTTGGTGTGGGGGTCGGAGGGTCCCTCGAAGCTGACACGGAGGTGGTTCCTCAGGCGGTGCTGCACCCATGGGGAAACCTCTGTTCCAAGGCGCTCCGGAGGCCTAGTCCTCCGGGCGCGCGGTACAGCGGGGGGGGGGCTGGGAACAGCACCCCCCTGCTTGGCTCCCGCCAGCAGTCCCAGACTTGGGCGTGCAACCAGTCGGTGCCATGCACCGCTGCTGCCACCCGTAGTTGTTGTATTGAAAAACCTCCCCCATACTTGCAGGCGGTTGCGGAGCTCGGATGGGAAGAAGCTGTTCCACTCTCTTCTCCTGCAGACTGATGCAGCCCCCTTCCTCCTCCCACGTCACTTCAGGAAATTGTGGAAAGAAATGACCAGACAGGCAGTACTCTTTTTTTTCAAATTTTATTTATTTATACAGTCCGGAACAGACAAGACCCGCAGGGTCAACATAATTAAAAGGGTAGCACATAGAAGACACACAGTGCTATATGTTATAGACGAGAACACACCTCTCCCCAGGTGGGGGTCCGTAAAATTATGAACATGTACATCTCTGAAGGTCCTGATCTATCATACTGGCTTCGTTACCACTTACACCATAATTTAGTGCACTGTATATTCTACTCCACCATGAGATATTCTCTGTCCACACGATGGTGAGACAGATACATCTTCCCACGGGCCTCGCCTCTCCCGGCCCTTTTTTACAATTAAATGAAAAGTAAAGAGAAAAAATAAAAACGTCTGTAGATTACAGATCTTAGCTAAGAAAAGAATTAAAAGTCAAAGAGTCAGAGAGAGGAGGGGGTGTTAAAGGTAAGGTGGAGAGGGGGGGGGACCAAGGAGCATGGATCCCCGGGTTGTCCAAGGTTCAGAGCCTATATAGATACGTATATCGTTGAGCAAAGAAGTAGATGGAGGAACACCACGAAGTTCAGGCATCTACGTCACTGCCCCTGAGGGTCTGGCCTTTGTCTGAGAACACAAAAAGGTTCCACAGAGACCAAGTTTTAGAGTATCTGTCTCGGTGCCTGTCTGTGAGTATGAGGTCTTCCATTTTGTTTATTTGCGTGACTTTTCTAAGCCACATAGCAATGGTCGGTGGGTGAGGAGATTTCCACAGGAGGGGGATGCAAGCTTTGGCAGCGTCGAGGAGATGTCAGAGTACAGATTTCTTGTACACTCTCGCTGGGATCCCCGTGGAGTGAAGGAGGAAGAAAGCCGGATCATCCAGAATGGGATGTTTCATAAATTTTTGCATAGTTTGGCGGACTGTCTCCCAAAAGCTTTTGTGCTTGGGACATGAGCAAAAGATGTGTAGGATGTCCCCTCTCTCCCTCCGGCATCTCCAGCAGAGATCAGAAGTTGCAGGGAAGTATTTATGCAATTGAGCTGGGGTTTTATACCACCTAGACAGAATTTTATAATTAGTCTTCTGCGCTTTTGTACAGATGGAAGATTTGTGTGCGAAATGGAAGATATGAAGTCGCTGTCTCGGATTAAAGCATCGATTCAAGTCCCGTTCCCATCCGACTATACCTGGGTGCTGAAAGTCATCTGCTGGCATATTTAACAGGTTATATGTGAGCGATAGCGTGTGTGGCAAGGTTCCTGAGTCAGAGCAGTATTCTTCAAAGGTCGTGAAGGGTTGGTCAGGGTCTCTAGGGAGTGGCATGGACTTTAGGAAATGGTCTAATTGGAGTGCTCTCAGAAAGTCCAATCGGAAGGGTCCTACTGGTTCCATAAGTTCAGATAGCGACACCCATCTTCTTCCCGTTTGAAAATGGGAGGCCTGAAAAAGTCCCGACCTGATTAGGGTTTGAAAAAGCGCGTCGCTAATACCGGGTGCGAATTGTGGATTGCCTAAAATAGGGGTCAGGGGCGAGTCTCTGGAGAAGAGTGTGGTCTGGTGTAACAGTCTGGCGCAAGTTCGTATTGTGGCGCCGATGAGGGGATGCCTCTTGACACCTGTGGGAAGCGATGTGTAGCACCACGGTGCTCTGTTCAGAGGTACACTACTTTGTGACTGTTCCACTCTGGGCCATAGCTTAGCGTTGTGATGGCGGCACCAATCTATAAGCCTACTAAGGTGTGTCGCGTAATAGTAAGTACATATATCCAGCATGGCCAGGCCGCCGTGGTGTTTGGGTAGGGAGAGTAGCGTCCGTCTCAGCCGTGGGCGTTTACGTGCCCAAATAAACTCTATAAATAACGAGTTTGTCATCGTAAAATAATCCGCTGGGATATGGATAGGCAAGGCCTGGAGAAGATATAAAAATTTAGGAAGGATGCTCATCTTCAGTATGTTGCAGCGACCTAGCCACAAGTGTAAGCCTGTGTGCCAAGCATTAAGAAGAGACCGAACTGATTTTAGCAGAGGGGGGAAGTTCAGGATAAATAGATTGGAAAATTTTGGTGGAATGTAGGTGCACAAATATTTCAGTGCGGTGTTAGTCCATTTCAAATTAAAGTTTGTTTGGAGTTGTAGTAGTTGTTCCTGGGATATACCCACCCCCATGGCTTCCGACTTGGTAAAATTAATTTTTAGATTAGACAGTGCCCCATAAATTTTAAATTCGAGTAGTGGATTGGGAAGGGAAATGACTGGTTTTGTAAGGGAGAACATCATGTCGTCTGTGTATGCGGATACTTTTTGTTGCGAGTCTTCCACCTCTACCCCTGTGATATCTGGGTTAAGTCTCACGTGGCACAAAAAGGGCTCCAGGGACAGGGCTCCAGGAGCGGTGAGAGGGGACAGCCCTTTCTGGTTCCATTAGCGATCTTGAAGGGTTCCGATAAGACCCCATTTGCCCTAACCATGGCCGACGGATTAGAATAAATAGACCTCACCCAGTTCAACATTTTGCTGCCCAGACCTATATGTTGTAAGACCGAGAACATGAATGGCCAGTGTACCTGGTCAAAGGCCTTTTCCGCGTCCATCCCAATAAAGACACATGGGGTTTTAGTGGTGTTGGCTATATGAAGCAAATTCAGTACCTTAATTGTATTGTCTCTGGCTTCCCTAAGTGGTACGAATCCCACCTGGTCTAAGTGAATCAAGTCAGGGATGTGTTGCTGCATTCTAGTGGCTACGATTTTCGTGAACAGTTTAAGGTCTGTATTCAATAGGGAGATGGGCCTGTAGCTCCTGCAGAGGGATGGGTCTTTGCTGTCTTTTGGGATCACCGCTATATTTGCCTGTAGGGTCGTCTCGTGAAACGTTGACCCTGTACCCAGGGTGTTAAAAAGTTTAAACCATGTGATTTCCGAGGACAGGGAGTAGGGTCTTGTAATATTGGAGCGTGAGGCCGTCGGGCCCAGCGCCTTTCCTGGTTTAGTGCTCCCTATTGCCAGTTGAAGCTCTGGCAGTGTGATGGGTTCATCCAAGAGGTCCCTTGTGTCGGTCGTCAAAGAGGGCATGTGGGAGGAGGATATGTACTCCAAAATATGTTCCTGTGACGGATAGGTTGTAGGCAAGTTGTAGAGCAATTTATAAAAAAATTGGAAGGTGAATGTAATGTGGGGTATATAAGATGCCAATTGCTGTGTGCGGAGGGACTGGGCCAGCAGTCTTCCACATTTATTACCCGACTCTTATGTGCGCTTGCGGCAGACCTGTATTGCTGCTTTGGCTCTATAGTGGAGGAGGTCTGTAATTTGTGTACGCAGAACATTAAGTTCTGTTCCTGACGATTGTGACGGGCGTGTTTATGTTGGGCTTCTACGGCTTGTAGAGTGTGCAGAAGGGATGCCAATTGAGTAGTATGCTGATGTTTGATCCGGGCGCCGTGCTTAATAAGCACTCCCCTAATCACCACCTTGTGGGCCTCCCAGACCGTGCCTGGGTCGCTGTCGGCTATGTCGTTGGTGTGGAAATAGTGCCCTATTTCTTTGACCACTTCAGCTACTACATCTTGTTTTTGTAGAAGGCTTTAGTTCAGTCTCCAAGTGCCGTTTCGAGCTGTGGTATCATCAGACAGGGCGTAGGACATTAGCACTGGAGCGTGGTCCGACCATGTAATGGATCCTATAGAGGTGTCACAAACCGCGTGCAGCTGGGTATGTGGGACTAGGAAGTAATCGATACGGGAGTATACTTGATGAGGTGTGGAGAAGAAAGTATAGTCCCTTTCGCCGGGGTGGGACAGGCGTCAGACATCAACCAACTGTGCATTATGGAGGGATTTTGCGATTTGCTTCCGGATGCCCGGCGTTAGTGAAGAAGACCCACGAGGAGGTATCTTCCGCAGGGATCAGTGGAAAGTTAAAATCCCCACCCAAGATTAAGTGTCCTTCTGTGAATTCCAAGAGAGATCTAATATGTCTGCCAATGAAAACGTCTTGTTGACTATTGGGGACATAAAGGTTCGCTAATGTCACCTTGGCGTTGCCAATCATGCCCTTCAAGAATAAGAAGCACCCTTCTGGGTCCATCCGTACATCTAGGTGCTTCCAGGGTACCCGAGCGGATAGGAGAATGGATACTCCCCTGGCCTTCGCCGTCGGGAATATAGAGTGGTAAGTCGTGGGGAATGACTTATTTTTAAGTATTGGTAGCCTATCATCCCTAAAGTGCGTTTCCTGCACAAAGACCATGTCCGCTAGGCAGTGCTCTTAACATGAAAAGAGATTTCTCAAGTAAGCTAATTTTGGAATTTTAAAATACAGTGCGTTTTGCAGGACAAGCATAATTTTCAAATATATTTTGACTTGATAAACAAGCGATGTCTTGATATACAAGTAGTGTCATGTCACAACTGTGAATAAAAGAGAAGAGAGGCTCCTCTAAGTGTAGCAATATGGTTGTATTTAATGAAGGTACAACATTTAGAAACTCACATGGTTGATGATTTAAAGATGCACATCTAAGTATGCAAGCATCCAGGGTAAAGCTGTCTACATAGACTGTCCTCCTCACCGCCATTGATGTTGTCTTTCCACGCTACGCTCCACGATCGGTTCAAGCCTCGCTTTCAGATTGCTCTACTGCAGGGTAGTCTTCCCAGTCACGATTGCAGACTGACAGTGATGAGCGGCGGTGCAGGGGATGGTCAATGTGAACAGCTTTACCCCGGATGCCTGCATACTTAGATGTGCCTCTTTTATTCATCAACCATGTGAGTTGCTAAATGTACCTTCATTAAATGTAACCATATTGGTACACTTATGCCCTGTACACACGATAGGATTTTCCGACAACAAATGTTGGATGTGAGCTAGTTGTCGGAAATTCCGACCGTTTGTGTATGCTCCATAGAACATTTGTTGTCGGAATTTCCACCAACAAATGTTTGAGATGCGGTTCTCAAATTTTTCGACAACAAAACTTGTTGTCAGAAATTCCAATTGTGTGTACATAAGTCCGACAATCAAGCAGAAGAGCCGCACTGGCTATTGAACTTCATTTTTCTAGGCTTGTGATACGTGTTGTACGTCACTGCGTCCTTGACGTTTGGGATTTCCGACAACATTTGTGTGACCGTGTGTATGCAAGACAAGTTTGAGCCAACATCCTTCAGAAAAAAAATCCACAGTTTTCTTGTCAGAAAATCCTATCGTGTGTACAAGGCATAAGGCACCTCTCTTCTCTTTTCTACTCTGTAGCTCCTGCTGGATTTTGCTTCTAATCCCCTTGTGGAGGCTTCCATTTGTGGATGGACATTTTATGGTTACACAACCTATCACATTGCTATAATCTTTTTATATGCACTATAAACTAAAGGAAAACAATGTCAGGTATGTTATTCCTGTGCTACCATGCGGTAATAAAAATGGTAAGGGGGGAAAAGCAGCTTGCACCGAATGGGGTCCAACCTGGCCCCTGATACGGACGTAAGCTCACAAGTGGGAATGGTGCTGCGCTAATCCTAATGTGCGCACCGCTGCATAGGTGCAATAATACTAAGGTATTACTGGGTGGGAGGCAAATCGCCTACACTCAGTATACTATATAATATAAAACTCAAACAAACAATAAGGTGACAACGTGCTGTGCTCAAGTAGGAAAAATTATACATTGATAAAAATGGGTGAAGATAATCAAACTACGCATAAATAGTACTAAATAAAAATATCGACATAAGTGTATAAATTATGCAGTGTAAGCACTTCACTTAAATAAATAAATAAATATCTGGAGCATAGATCACATAAAAACAAACTAGACCGCAAAGGTGCAATGTTATATATTGTATAGTATACTGAGTGTAGGCGATTTGCCTCCCACCCAGTAATACCTTAGTATAAACTAAAAGACTTATGAATAAATGGTTGTGGAACGAATCATTTGAGTTCCAATTATTTCTTATGGGGAAATTTGCTTTGATATACAAGTGCTTTGGATTACATGCATGCTTCCGGAACGGATTATGCTCGCAATCCAAGGTTTTACTGTATAACTATTGTTTGTATTGTTATTACAAAGCTGATGTTATAAAATTAAAGTGTATAGATGGGATGCATATACTCTTTAGCTTGCTTTTTAGGCTTTGACCCTGTTGAGTGATTATATACTCTATAGACAGGATGGGTTTCTGTTTTGTCTGTTTTGTCATATTGCATTTGAAATTGCTTATGATGAACTCTGTATATGTTCGTTCAGCATTCTTATCTGTATGTAAAATTCTTGAAATAAAAAGTGTTAAAAAAAAAACAAAAGTGCATGCTGTGACTGTAGATCACAACAACTACTGGCTGTTGTCTTCATTTACAAAGGTGCGTTTGTGCTTCTGAAGAGGAAACTAGGACCTGGCTGTCTAATTGGTTGCTCATGCTGGTCATTTTTCTGTATACAGTGGCTGCAGAGGGCAGGAGGACCAGGGGGGCATACAGGTAGGTACACCCAGGTTATTTTGATGACTTTTTCAGAGCTTAGCTCTCACAGCCAAGGTCTGCAGCTGGTTAAAAAAAAATTATAAATGTTCCCATAATGATAAGCAGGCAGACTGAACGTTTCCTAGAGGGCTCTCTAACCAAGTCCATAACCCCTTGCCGGTTATTGTGCTGTATGTAACCTTCCTTCCTCAGAACTACACCTCCTTACTTGTAAGAGCCTCCAATGGGGTGGATTGGACTTTATTTAGGTTCTAATTTAGGTTACAACTGAGGCATTCATCATTTAGGAAAGACCTTTGCTTTGACTATTTAGAGAAGAGAGACAGGCTGGCTTTAGAAGAAGGTGAGAAAGGACTGCACACTTGCTCCCTGCTGCCGCTGTACCCAAACAAAATTGACATCCTTTTTTACCACAAATAGCGCTTTCTTTTGGTGGTATTTAATCAACTCTGCGGTTTTTATTTTTTGCGCTATAAACAAAAAAAGAGCGACAATTTTGAAAAAAAAAACAATATTTTGTACTTTTTGCTTTAATAAATATCCTCTTTTTTTTTTTTTTTTAAAAAAGCTAATTTTTTCCTCAGCTTAGGCCGATATGTATTCTTCTACATATTTGTGGTAATAAAAATCGCAAAAAAGCGTATATTGATTGGTTTGCGCAAAAGTTATAGCGTCTATAAAATAGGGGATAAATTTATGGCATTTTTATTATTATTTTTTTTACTAGTAATGGCGGCGATCTGCGATTTTTATCGTGACTGCGACATTATGGTGGACACATCGGACACTTTTGACACATTTTTGGGTCGAATGACAATTATACAGCGATCAGTGCTGATTACTGTATAAATGTCGCTGGCAGGGAAGGGGTTAACACTAGGGGGCGATCAAGGGGTTAACTGTGTGTCCCTAGGTGTGTGTTCTAACTGTAGAGGGATGGGGCTGACTATAGGAGATGAGAGATCGTGGTTCCCAGCTCGTAGGAACTCACAATCTCTCTCTCCTCTCCTCACAGAACTGAGACGTGTGTGTGTGTTTACACACACACGCCCCTGGGCTGCCTCTCGTGCCCGCGATCGCTCGTGGCCGATGGTCATCGCTAACGCCGGTTACGAGCATCGGCACCCCCCGTTGTGCAGCGCATGCCTGCTATCCTGCTTAAAGGGACTGACTTATAGTTACGATGGTTCGTGGGATCGTAGCATAATGACGATGGCTGGTCGGCATGTGGTTAATTGGTGTCTGTATAACCAGTCCTCACTGCTGGGTGCTGTCATATCGGGAGAGGATCATTAGTCCAGTGTAGCTTAAACCCATTTTTGGGTCACAATGTGCATGTGGGGGGGGGGGCTCCAGCAAGTGAACCCGGTGGTGCAAAATATGGAAGGTACAGTAAATACTGTGTCTTCTGCTTATCCTTCCCATTCTGAAGTGAACCTGTTACTTTGTTCTCAGTGGGCAAAGTCCTTTTTAAGTAGCCCCCCCTGTGCTTTCAGTGTCACTATGATGGATGTTGTCACACTTAGAACAAATCTCTTTCTAATAGATTTAGAATTTTTTTCCCACAATGCATTGGAAACCAGGTATGTAAAATCATAGTAACAAGTTGATATCTGGTTTAAAAAAAGATATAATTTACAAACATGGGGCACACAGAACATCCTCCTAATAACTGAATGCAACTAATTAGGGCCAGTATACACCAGAAGTTATACAGGTACGTGTTCCGGGCTTGGAACGCCGTGCGTAAAACATGCAACCAACGCGGGTTTCCCGCACCTCGTTCAGTTGTGAGCGTGCCTTTAGAGATGAAGAAATATTCTAAAAGGATGTAATAGGTCAAAACCCATATTTGCATATATGGTAATACTGGCATCACTGGAAGGCCCAGTGTGGTTTTCTGCTGTTGTAGCCCTTACTGAGATTAATTTTCTGCTCATAGTTGTAAAGAGCAATTATCTGAATTTCCATAGCCTTTCTATAAGCTTGAACCAGTCTGGCCATTCTCTTCTGCCCTCTCTCATCAACAAGTTCCATCCAATATAGACTGTTGTACAGTAACATGGATTACCTCTTTACAATGGCATCTGAAAATCAGTGGAATATATTATGCAGCAAATAAACATGTTGTCCCTGAAGTTGATGTGCTGAAAGCAGAAAAAATGGGCATCAGTTTGTTGTGTATGAGGCTGCAGAGCAGTCAAAGGACCCATGCTGACCCATGGCCTACAATGGGCACGTGAGCATCAGAACTGGACCACAGAGCAATGAAGGAGATGGAAATAAAGTTGAAGGGTCAAACAGGTGACCCTGGAAAGCAATCAAAGGGAGATCAACCACGGTGTAGTAAATATAAATTTATATATAAAGCTTTATTGGTGAAGTACAAATAAACAGGGCAGTATAACCACCCCCTGATTAGGGGACGTTCTTTCTTGTACATCATGTGGATTGCTGGGTGCGTGTGCTTTGCTTACCTGGGGAAGAGATGGCACCAGGATGCACTACGGGAAGTCCAATCCATGGAGGCCGCACCTCGTAACTTACATAACTTAACCGGTTCCCGTGTGGCTCACGTCTTTTTACGGGGGCAGAATGGCACCCCTGCGCGAAACCCTGTCCAGGCACAGGGTTCCCTTTAAGAGCCGCCAGAGTGCACGAGAGCTAGCAAAGGGATTTGTGTGTGTAATGTGTGATGAACACATATACTGATCAAAAAGGTGAATAAAACACCAATCTGACTGGAAAGTGCTATATTGAATAAAAATTATGTGTGAAATAAAACATCAAAAATTATAAAAAAAAAAATGTATTCTAAGTGAGTGTTTAAAATGAACATCCTGAAACAGTCCATCTTGAGAAGCAAATAAACAAAATGTATAAAAGTCTTTCTTGTGGTGTTCAAGGTGATAAAACTTGATCTTAACGGTGCAAATTATAAGATTTGGCCATATTTGCCTTTAGTATTTCCTCTCATCCTTATTAATAAATGATGACATCAGCACAGTGGGTTAATCAATAAGAAGAGGGAACACTGACCCAGAGAACAGTGCTACATTCATCACTAGGAAAATCAATATCTGGCTATCTGTCAAACCAGCACCCTGCAGAGGGAGTTCAGGGTCCTTTCGAATTCTTTTCAGACAGATCAGTGTTTGCGGACAGTTGGTGACAAAGCTTCATTCTACACCGAACCAAATACCAGACTGACCAGTCAACCGTAGTCCACTCATCACCTTAATCTTCTGTGTCCTGGTTCATCTCTCCTGATTTAACAGGTAGGTAATAACAAATAGAGTCTAATGCAAAATGTATAGCTTATTTCACCTGGAAATTTAACTTCCCACTATGTATGCATGCCATGCGAAGTCCTAGTCTTAGTTTATTCTTTTACTTTATGGAAATTTCAGCAGGCAGAGTGGCAAAAGTTTCAGATGGGGGATCTCACAGTTGAAGTCCCCCAGAACCATATGAAGCCTTGCAAATGACTCAGTGTCCACCTGTAACTATTGTTGCTATTGTTAAATTATTTCCTCACAACCTTTTTAACTTGTGGTTACTGCAATAATGTATTTTACATAATATAGAGTAGCCAGGGTTCCGTGGAAATCTAGGGTTCCTCCAGAGGTTGTTAAACGTTCCTTAAGCTGTAGAGGATTCATATTCTGCTTAAGGGTGCCTGCAGAGTTATTGGCGCCATTGCCTCCTGTACGAGGAGCATTCTTTCCTACTGAGGACTGATGTAAGAAAGCCATTTGTACTTCCACCACCCAATATAAAGGGACCCTTTCTACTAACCACTAATATATGGGGGGTTAAAATGAGTTGTCCTGGGTGTCAACTAATCTAGGTAAGTCAAATTCTTTGTTGTCTTCTTTATTGAACAACTTACTGTTAACATTAAATATACAGGGGTTCTTCAAAAAGTTTCCGCACTTTTTTCAACTCTTTAAATTAGGAATTTGAAAAACAAATTACATCACTCGTACTAAGCTGCAAGGTCAGCCTGCTTTGTCAGACAGACTAGTCACATGACATGACGAAATTACTACTCTTCCCGCCCCCATCGTTTCCAGCGAACATATGAAAGTGCAGAAACTTTTTGAAGACCCCTTGTACCAATTTTTAGCAGGGAATCCCTGAAACCTAAAGATAATCTGGAGGGGTTAAAAGGGTTGATATTTATACCATTCTGTCCAATTTGCCAATTTCACTAATCACACTAATAACAAAATTGGAATATTGTACAGTAGTAAGGTGGAAGTGGAAGAAGGCGTAAGGGCCGACTGATACTGTATAATTTTGATTTAATTGGTTGAGTGGAGGATTGGTCCAGATACGAGGAACTGCTTTATTACATTTAACTAAGAAGTGATTGAATTTCCTAAATAGTGCAGATAGATAGATAGATAGATAGATAGATAGATAGATAGATAGATAGATAGATAGAAGATGTAAGACTTTCTTAGAGTGTATCTCTTGAATAAGCATTTATTTAATCTTGATCACGGTGTGGAAGTATGAGAACCTCTGCCTGGTTCCTGTTGGTTTCTGTGTCCCCGCCAAAGGGTCAACTTTATTTGTCCTAGAGACCATTGTCTCTTGGATAGAAAATAATACAAAATTTTGTGGATATCACAGGAGTAGAGGGGATATCTTCCAATGGGGAAACTTGTACCAATGATAACTGTCTAGGGGGACCTCTTACTTTGGAGAGATTTCATCTCACTTCCTGTTGTGTCTCAGGGATAATAAGTGAATGAAAATCTCCTCAATAGGTCTCTATGACATTGGCTCTAATCATTCCCTGCAGTATTCAAAACTAATGCCCCGTACACACGGTCGGATTTTCCAATGGAAAATGTGTGATAGGACCTTGTTGTCGGAAATTCTGACCGTGTGTAGGCTCCATCACACATTTTCCATCGGATTTTCCGACACACAAAGTTTGAGAGCAGGATATAAAATTTTCCGACAACAAAATCCGTTGTCGGAAATTCCGATCGTGTGTACACAAATCCGACGGACAAAGTGCCACGCATGCTCAGAATAAATAAAGAGATGAAAGCTATTGGCCACTGCCCCGTTTATAGTCCCGACGTACGTGTTTTACGTCACCGCGTTTAGAACGATCGGATTTTCCGACAACTTTGTGTGACCGTGTGTATGCAAGACAAGTTTGAGCCAACATCCGTCGGAAAAAATCCTAGGATTTTGTTGTCGGAATGTCCGAACAAAGTCCGACCGTGTGTACGGGGCATTACAATTAGAAAACTTTAAGCCTCATTGCTAATTGCTACATCAATGATGTATGTCTTTTTTTTAATGATGTTTAATAGAATTGATGAAACATAAAAACACAGAAAACATTGATATTAATACAGTATAACTCTCTTAACATCGTTTAAAGCATTAGCACTCATATTCTCTCTTGTTTTAGCTACTAACAGACTCTTTTTTTTAAACTACATCTGCCAGCTTCTTTGTAACTTATGCAACATTTCCCACAATTATGGGACTATTAGTTATTTAGAGAATGTAAAGTGGCCACTTTTCATTTGTAAATATTGTACGTATAGGGTTTCTAAAAAGTTTAAAATTTCTGTTTAAAATAAGACATATGAAATAAGCTTGTAACTGTTCCCCCCGCCCAGGAAAGTCTGATATTACTCTACCACTTCAGTCATAGTTACATATAGTTAGTCAGATTGAAAAAAAAGAGACAAGTCTATCTAGTTCAACCTATAAAAGCACATCACTGGCAGAGCCTGAGGCTCTCCAGCATATATAAATGAAGGCCATGCAAAAATTCATTTTTTTATTACATGAATTAACTGCAAAGTTTGCTGCAGTTTAGAAGAGGTTAGAAGCACAATTACTAAATACCAGGTTTGGGTTTAGGGTAGTTTAGAGTCTTTGAGATTAATCAAAATGGGACATGGGCCTCTATTTCCTGGCCCCGACAGCTTGCACCAACTTCCCGCCCCTCAAGTTCTGAGGTATCTATACTCGCAGCTCATAAACACCAACCCCCCCACCTAACTTCTGCTGGTGGTTGAAAAGTCTTCATCTGGATTTACAGCTGACAAATCCTTGCAGAAGCACCACTCATCACTGCATCTGCAACCATCCTCACCATCACTGCACCTGTACCCTCTTTTACTACCGTGTCTAAAGCCCATCACCACTATACCTTCACACCAACCTCCACCCCCCGTACTCTCACCACTACACCTTCACACCAACCTCCACCCCCCGTACTCTCACCACTACACCTTCACACCAACCTTCACCCCCTGTAACTCTCACCACTACACCTTCACACCAACGTCCACCCCTGTACTCTCACCACTACACCTTCACACCAACCTCCACCCCTGTACTCTCACCACTACACCTTCACACCAACCTCCACCCCCCGTACTCTCACCACTACACCTTCACACCAACCTCCACCCCCCGTACTCTCACCACTACACCTTCACACCAACCTTCACCCCCTGTAACTCTCACCACTACACCTTCACACCAACCTCCACCCCTGTACTCTCACCACTACACCATCACACCAACCTCCACCCCCCGTACTCTCACCACTACACCTTCACACCAACCTCCACCCCCCCGTACTCTCACCACTACACCTTCACACCAACCTTCACCCCCTGTAACTCTCACACTACACCTTCACACCAACCTCCACCCCTGTACTCTCACCACTACACCTTCACACCAACCTCCACCCCTGTACTCTCACCACTACACCTTCACACCAACCTCCACCCCTGTACTCTCACCATTACACCTTCACACCAACCTCCACCCCTGTACTCTCACCACTACACCTTCACACCAACCTCCACCCCTGTACTCTCACCACTACACCTTCACACCAACCTCCACCACCCGTACTCTCACCACTACACCTTCACACCAACCTCCACCCCCTGTACTCTCACCACTACACCTTCACACCAACCTCCACCCCCCGTACTCTCACCACTACACCTTCACACCAACCTCCACCCCCCGTACTCTTTCCACTACACCTTCACACCAACCTCCACCCCCCCGTACTCTTACCACTGCACCTGACCCCCATTCTTCCCCCTGCTCTCACATGCCCCATTTCATTCGCCATTGCAGTCCCACACCCAATGCACATCTCTGCATTCACTGCCACTGTACCAATAAGCACTTCTACCCTCCATTCAACAAACAGACGCACTTTTGGTAGTATCCTAAAAAAAAAAAGCATTTTTACTTATTACAGGTACTTGTACAGCGCCGTCAATTTACGCAGCGCTTTACACATATATTGTACGTTCACATCAGTCCCTGCCCTCAAGGAGCTTACAATCTAAGGTCCCTAACTCACATTCATACATACACATACTAGGGCCATTTTAGACAGGAGCCAATTAACCTACCAGCATGTCTTTTGGGGTGTGGGAGGAAACCCACGCAGGCACAGGGAGAACATGCAAATTCCAGATAGGTAGTGCCGCAGTTGGGAATGGAACCAACGGCCCCAGTGCTGCTAGGAACAGCTAACCACTTAGCCATTGTGCTTCTTCTGTGTTGCTGTTTAATCAGTTCTGGACCGCCCACCACACATTTACTGCGGCAGGACGGGCTGGCTGTGGGAAATTTGATTTTTAAAATTTTTTTTTATTGGATATTGTTTATAGCAGAAAGCAAAAAATATTGTTTTTTTTTTTTTCAAAATTGTTGGTCTTTTTTTGTTTATAGCACAAAAAATAAAAACCACAGAGGTGATCAAATACCATCAAAAGAAAGCTCTATTTGCGGGAAAAAAAGGACGTCAATTTTGTTTGGATATCGTGTTGCATGAACGCGCAATTGCCAGTTAAATTAGCATAGTGCCAAATTGCAAAGAATGCTCTGGCCAGGAAGGGGGTGAAACTTCCAGGGCTGAAGTGGTTAAGAATTCCCTTCACTTTTTGTGTAATGAAAAATGTGTCCCCAGGATAGCAAGCCAGGGGAAATCTCTAATGTCTAAAATCTGGGAGCCCAAGATACCAAATAATCCTAACAGGGGTGTTTAACCTTACCCACTCTACCAAAAAAAAAAAATAAAGTTTTGACTACACACTTTAAAGTTTAGACAAGATTATATGATTGGGTTTAGAGCTACACACTTTAAGATAACCTAATATAAATGAATAAATGTATGAATACATTAGACATAAAATAAATGAATGAATGTATCAATGCATAAACCATAGAAATATACAGACTTTATAGATCATAAACAGACTTTAGTTTCTATAAACATAAAGCGCATAACACATCGTATACATTAATTATGATATACAGTGTTTGAGGAGTCCAGGTCTAAACTACTTTATCTTTTTGAAAGCATGACCTCTTCTTCATAAACTTTCCCCACTGATTAATTGTATAGTTCAAAAATAAGGAGGAACTTGCTTTATTTTATATGCCGTCCATATCTAGAAAGGAGAACCATTTTAAACATTTAAAACAATGTACTATCGGTTGCAATAAACAAAATTTTGTCTGTATTTTGTTTAGCCAGCTAAAGTATTCATATAATGTATACCTTGAAAGTGAAACTTTTTCAGACCTTGCAGCTGCAGTGAGTCCTAGAAGAACGTGGCCCCACAAGATTCCAGAACATAATGTTCTGCATGGAATTTATACGTTTAAAACAGTCAACGTATAAATCTATTTTCACTCAAAATGTAGTCGCATAAACGGACAAGAACCAAAGTAGAGATAGAAAACGGGAAGTAGAAATGGAAATCAGGAAACAAAGATATTTTTTTTAATTTTATGAATCGGGCCTCTTAGTTATAGGTGCTGATGGAAAATTCTAAAAAATATAAAACATTTTATAATCATGCCATGATGATAGCTAGCTACCTAGATTTTTATTAATAATATTTTTGGATGTACCGTTTGGAAGAAAAGCACTACTACATAAAGTTTAAAACAGTGGTTCTCAACCACCCAGGCTCCCTCCTGTCAGGCTGGGGTTCACTACCCACTAAACTTAATGATTTGGGGGGCTGCTCTCTCCTGGTGGCCACTATAAGACTGACAATAATCATTAGGGAACTACTCTTTCCTAGGGGTCACTGTCTCACTGATACCATTGAATTGAGGGGCTACAGTGCATCGGGAAAGTATTCACAGCACTTGACTTTTTCCACATTTTGTTATGTTACAGCTTTATTCCAAAATGGATTAAATTCATTATTGTCTTCAAAATTCTACAAAGAATACCCCATAATGATATTGTGAAAAAAAGTTTGTTTGAAATCTTTGCAAATTTATTAAAAAAAAAAATGAAAAAAAAAAATCACATGAACATAAGTATTCACAGCCTTTGCCATGACACTCAAAATTGAGCTCAGGTACATCCTGTGTCCACTGATCATCCTTGAGATGTTTCTAAAACTTGATTGGAGTCCACCTGTGGTAAATTCAGTTGATTGGGCATGATTTGGAAAGGCACACACCTTTCTATAAAAGGTCCCACAGTTAACAGTGCATGTCAGAGCACAAACCAAGCCATGAAGTCCAGGGAATTATCTGTGGATCTCAGAGACAGGATTTTATTGAAGCACAGATCTGGGGAAAGGTACAGAAAAAATCTCTTCTGCATTGAAGGTCCCAATGAGCACAGTGGCCTCCATCATCCATTAAAAGGAAGATGTTTGGAACCACCAGGACTCTACCTAGTGCGGGTCACCTGGCCAAACTGAGTGATCGGGGGGACAAGGAACTTCAGGTAGGTGACCAAGAACCTGATGGTCACTCTGACAGAGCTCCAACATTTCTCTGTGGAGAGAGGAGAACCTGGAGTTTGCCAAAAGGCACCTGAAGGGCTCTCAGACCATGAGAAACAAAATTCTCTGGTCTGATGAAACAAAGATTGAACTCTGGCCTGAATGGCAAGCATCATGTCTGGAGGAAACCAGGCACTGCTCATCACCTGGCCAATACCATGCCTACAGTGAAGCATGATGGTGGCAGCATCATGCTGTGGGGATTTTTTTCAGTGGCAGGAACTGGGAGACTAGTCAGGATTGAGAGAAAGGTGTATGCAGCAATGTACAGAGACAGACATCCTTGATGAAAACCTGCTCCAGAGCGCCCTGGACCTCAGACTGGGCAAAGGTTCATCTTCCAACAGCACAATGACCCTAAGCAGGGACAACTCTGTGAATATCCTTGAGTGGCCCAGCCAGAGCTCAGACTTGAATCCGATTAAACATCTCTGGAGAGATCTGAAAATGGCTGTGCACCGATGCTCCCCATCCAACCTGATGGAGCTTGAGAGGTCTATTCTCTTGTACTCCATTCCTTTTATGTTTTTCTTTTTTTCTTTTTCTTTTTTTACTGTTGAGGCATGGAAAGTTTTAGAAGAAATTCCAGAGCCCTGGTCTCACTAATTATTATACAGGATGTATATAGCACCAACCGTCTGCGCAGCGCTTTACAACATGACAGTTACAATACAATTCTGTACAGGAGGAATCAGAGGGCCCTGTTCGTTAGAGCTTACAATCTAAAATGGAGGGTCAAGTGATACAAAAGGTAATAACTGTGGGGATGAGCTGATGGAGAAGATAAATTTACAGTTGTTAGGTGGCGGTAGGATAGGCTTCTCTAAAGAGAAACGTTTTCAGGGATCGCCTAATAGTAGACATGTAATAGGATGTTGGTCTCACAGAATGCCCATCATTTCTAGACAACAATAGCACCTCCTCTGCGTAGTTTGCTCATCACAAGCACACATGCAGTAATCCTGTACGTCTGCTGGGGAGTAATTTTGAGCTCAGGTAGCACTGCAACTCACAAAGAGAGGGGAGAATAGAAGATACACCAGAGAGAGATATACAGTTCACCAAAACAAGTGGAGATGATTTTAGGAGCCTCTAGAACTCAGTGAGTCTGAAATTCCTGGAGCAAGGTTTGGGGCCAGTCCCAGTGGACAATGATACAAGTGGCACATATAGGGTGCCATGATACAACATGGGGATAATATTGTCATTGTTTCATAGTGACAGGTCTGCAAGGGATTTAATTATAGTAATATGGTCCTCTAAATCAGGGGTAGGAAGCCTCGGCCCTACAGCTGTGGTGAAACTACAAGTCCCATGAGACATTGCAAGACCCTGACAATCACAGGGATGACTCCTAGAGGCAGAGGCATGATGGGATTTGTAGTTTCACCATAGCTGGAGGGCCAAGGTTGCTTTCCCCTGCTCTAAATAAACAGCACTAACTTGACAATACATAGGCAAAAAAATGACAATCCTGACCATAAATAGGCAATTGGTACACTATGTGGGGGGGAAACAGCCAATTGTCACAATAGGTGTGCAAAAAAGAAGCAATCATTACAATCTACAAGCATCCACACCTCCCCTTAAATCCAAAAGTATTGAGCACTATCATAATCCTTCTCTGACACATGTGTCCTCAGTGGTCAAAGGAGCTGGGGGAGAGGACAACACAGCCTGTTGCCCCTTCTAGGTCTTTGATCCTTCCCAGTGCCAACACACCTCTCTGTCCACTGGCTGAACACTAATACCACTACTGCTGTCCTACAATCCATGGCTGAGATAGAGAAAACACCCAATGATTATCAAAAAGTTGTTCTTTTTTAGGACTTTCATCTCAATGCATTCATCAGCATGGTAACATGTATCCTACATTGTTGAGATTGAAAACAAAACATATGTTCTTAAGATAAAACTTCACGTAAAACATTTTTCTTATTTTTTTAGGGGTCTTGATCATTGTAGGGAGGATTTCCCTTACTTAGTAGGTAAGGGAAATCACTAAGTGAGGGGACATTTTTCCAACAACAGACAGCAATAAAAACAGTTGCTGTATTTAATAAAGTGAGAAAGCATTATTGTTAGCGTATCTGTAGTCACCAGGACAGGATATGAGGAGAAATCTCTCCAAAAGACACAGGAAACAGATAGGTGGGTGTCTCTCAGGGTCTAATCGTAGATGGGGCTGCCCCAAGATCCTATCTTAGGTGGATCTGCTCCAGGGTCTTAGGAAAGATGGGTCCAAGGATCTTATGCCAGGTGCAGGGGCGTAACTAGAAATCACAGGGCCCCATAGCAAAACGTTGTATGGGCCCCACCCTGCAAACCGCCCCCTCCACAAAAAAAACAACTAATGCCATTAAACAACAGATTACCGCACCCATGTGGCACAGTACCCAGGCAACAGCTTATATTAATTTTTAACAACAAAGTATGCAGTATACTGTATGCAGCCCCTAAAGGACACACATTGCTGACCTCCAGCCTTCTAACCAATTTCTGTTCTGTTATATAAAATGAAATAGTTCAACTCACCATAATGCAGAATCAGTGGGAGCCCTGAGTGTGTCACTTGCCACCGTCGCCTGCCACCAGATGCAACTTGTCACGGAATATCACTTGCCACATCACCCGCCACACGTTGCGGATTGTCCACTTGCCACGTCGCCTGCCACCAGATGCAGATTGTCACTTGTCACACGTTGCAGAATGTCACCTGCCACATGTTGCCGATTGTCCACTTGCCACGTCCCGGATTGTCACTTGCCACGTCACCTGCCACACATTACTGATTGCCACTTGCCACGTCCCAGATTGTCACTTGCCACACATTAGATTGTCACTTGCCACGTCACCTGCCACACATTACGGATTGTCACTTGCCACTTTCCGGATTGTCACTTGCCACACATTACGGATTGTCACTTGCCACGTCGCCTGCCACATGTTATGGATTGTCACTTGCCTCGTCACCTGCCACACATTACGGATTGTCACTTGCCACATCCCGGATTGTCACTTGATACACATTACGGATTGTCACTTGCCACGTCGCCTGCCACATGTTACAGATTGTCACTTACCACGTCACCTGCCACACATTACGGATAGTCACTTGCCACGTCACCTGCCACACATTACGGATTGTCACTTGCCACATCCCGGATTGTCACTTGATACACATTACGGATTGTCACTTGCCACGTCACCTGCCATACATTACAGATTGTCACTTGCCACGTCACCTGCCACACATTACGGATAGTCACTTGCCACGTCACCTACCACACATTATGGATAGTCACTTGCCACGTCACCTGCCACACATTACGGATAGTCACTTGCCACGTCCCGGATTGTCACTTGCCACACATTACGGATCGTCACTTGCTGCCACGTCCCGGATTGTCACTTGCCACTTCACCTGTCACACATTACGGATTGTCACTTGCCAGGTCGCCTGCCACATGTTAGATTGTCACTTACCACGTCACCTGCCATACATTACAGATTGTCACTTGCCACGTCACCTGCAACACATTACGGATAGTCACCTGCCACACATTACGGATAGTCACTTGCCACGTAACCTGCCACACATTACGGATTGTCACTTGCCACGTCCCGGATTGTCACTTGCCACACATTACGGATAGTCACTTGCCACGACGTCCCGGATTGTCACTTGCCACTTCACCTGTCACACATTACGGATTGTCACTTGCCACACATTACGGATTGTCACTTGCCACGTCGCCTGCCACATGTTACAGATTGTCACTTGCCACGTCACCTGCCATACATTACAGATTGTCACTCGCCACGTCACCTGCCACACATTACGGATAGTCACTTGCCACATCACCTGCCACACATTACGGATAGTCACTTGCCACGTCACCTGCCACACATTACGGATTGTCACTTGCCACGTCACCTGCCACACATTACGGATAGTCACCTGCCACGTCACCTGCCACACATTACGGATCGTCACTTGCTGTCACGTCCCGGATTGTCACTTGCCACTTCACCTGTCACACATTACGGATTGTCACTTGCCACGTCGCCTGCCACATGTTACAGATTGTCACTTGCCACGTCGCCTGCCACATGTTACAGATTGTCACTTGCCACATCACCTGCCACACATTACAGATTGTCACTCGCCACGTCACCTGCCACACATTACGGATAGTCACTTGCCACATCACCTGCCACACATTACGGATCGTCACTTGCCACGTCACCTGCCACACATTACGGATTGTCACTTGCCACGTCACCTGCCACACATTACGGATAGTCACCTGCCACGTCACCTGCCACACATTACGGATCGTCACTTGCTGCCACGTCCCGGATTGTCACTTGCCACTTCACCTGTCACACATTACGGATTGTCACTTGCCACGTCGCCTGCCACATGTTACAGACTGTCACTTGCCACGTCACCTGCCATACATTACAGATTGTCACTTGCCATGTCACCTGCCACACATTACAGATAGTCACTTGCCACATCACCTGCCACACATTACGGATAGTCACTTGCCACGTCACCTGCCACACATTACGGATTGTCACTTGCCACGTCACCTGCCACACATTACGGATAGTCACCTGCCACGTCACCTGCCACACATTACGGATCGTCACTTGCTGCCACGTCCCGGATTGTCACTTGCCACTTCACCTGTCACACATTACAGATTGTCACTTGCCACGTCGCCTGCCACATGTTACAGATTGTCACTTGCCACGTCACCTGCCATACATTACAGATTGTCACTCGCCACGTCACCTGCCACACATTACGGATAGTCACTTGCCACGTCACCTGCCACACATTACGGATAGTCACTTGCCACGTAACCTGCCACACATTACGGATCGTCACTTGCTGCCACGTCCCGGATTGTCACTTGCCACTTCACCTGTCACACATTACGGATTGTCACTTGCTGTGTCACTTTCATGCTGTGTCCCAGAGTCAGGCAGCAGAGAGATAAGGTCATCTCTCTGCTTCCCGAGGCTGCCTGCACAGCAAGGGGGGAATTGCACTGCAGGGATGCAGGGAGGGCGCTGGGCGGTGAGAGATGATGTCATCTCTATGCACCCCCGGCTGCCAGCTCCCTGATTGGCCAGCCCGCTCACACACGAGCGGAGCCACCCAGCTGACTAACTGCCTGACAGCCCTTGGAGCGGACCCGCTCTCACCCGCGGAGCCGCCTGTGCCTGTTCTCACCAGGTCCGGGCCCCTAACAGCTGCGGGCCGCGTGTGTCGCTATGGCGGTAGCTCCGCCACTGGCCAGGTGGGTGTGCCCTGGTTTCTTATCCTAGGGGAGTCTGACCCAGAGTCTTATCTTTGATGGATTTGACCTAGGGTCTTATTCTACTGCCCCAAAATCTTGTGCTAAGTGGGTCTGCCCTGGAGTCTTATCCTAGGTGAGTCAGACTCAGAGTCTTATCCTACGTGGGTCTGATACTGGGTGGGTCTGCCCTAGGATCTGATGCTAAGTGGGTCTGCCCTGGTGTTTTGTCCTAGGTGGGTCTGACTCTGAGTCTTTACTTGATGGGTTTGACCCAGGGCCTTTGTTAGATGTGTCTACCCCATGATCCTATGCTAAGTGGGTCTGCCCTGGGGTCTTATCCTAGGTGGGTCTGATCCACGGTCTTATACTAGGTGGGTCTGCCCTAGGACCTTTTGCTGTAAGAGTTTGCTTTGGGGTTTTATAATAAGTAGAGCTGACCCAGGATCTTTTGCTAGATAGGTTTGCCTTAGGGTCTTATTCTAGGTAGGTCTGACCCAGGGTCTTATGTTTAATTGCTGAATGGTTGGGATAGATTGTAGGTTTTTGATTATCATCTCTGCATGTTGCCAAGTAAATGAATCCCTCTCTGCTTGGAGAAAGGGCAGTTATCTGCTTAATACATGTACACATACAATAAGGGTTTCATATATTATGGTTTGTTTGACAAGTGAAAAGATCAATATAAAATAATTATTGCTTAAGACTCACAAAGAGGGTTGCACTGAAAAACAAACGTTAAGCAGAATTTCCATTCACTATGCAGTTATGCCTTAAATAATTATTTCCTTAACAATCTTTTTATTGAATTTTAGATAAAAATACATAAAAGCTGAACATTATTCATGCAGAATCAAAATCATTAATCTCACTAACTGCTTACAGTTAATAATAATAATAATAAAAAAAAGGAAATTGGCTGTTTCCGCTAAACTGTACTGTGTACTATGGAAACATTAATGTTATAATGAAAACCTATGCAAACATCCATATTCAGAATAGAATAAAAAAGAGCTAATTAATGCAGCTCTGTATTCATTAGTACACCATTTAATGAAGGCAGTGCAACCTGAGTTTAACTCGGTATCTGCCTCTTGCAGTCCCCTGTACAGCAGAGCTCAGAGAAAGGGAGAGAAACACAGCACAAGGAGCCAATCAGGAGTGTAGTAGTGCAAGGAGCATACGGTTTGGAAGACTGAGCATAGTGACAGAGAGATGACCTCATCAGTTTGCTGTTTCTCATTTCTCTGTCCAGTCACAAGTTGCAGGTGGGGAGGAGACAGGTTGTCATGTTACATTGATTAAGATTCCTGGTATTGATAAATTCATATTCAATTTAAATATATATCTACACTACCTATTATTTACTGATTAAATCAATAATTATTATTGGTGGTTTTTTATACTCATGTAGTGTTATCACTACGCTCACGAATGTATCAGGGGTTAAATTCAATGGTATTTTTGTACTATCAATTCACGTATTGGGTTACTTTAATTGATGTAGGTTATTTATATGCACATATTATTAGTAATCAAATTAAACATCTAATTGAGGTGTTTCGTTTTATATTGATTTATATTTTTAATTTCATTTTTGTTTTGTATTAGTATGTTCAATATACTACTCCTTCAATGAGAAATGGGTTGCCAGTATCTAAAATGGTGTTTGTAGCTCCGCACACAGCACTCAGAACGAGGTGTGGTTTTGTATATAAGGTGGTTGATCAGCACGCTCTCCTTTCCCCATTGACAATGTCACATATGACGAAACGCGTCTGAAGGAGGATACGTGCTGACGTCACCACGCTGTCTCGTTAGGAGGATGGGAGTTTGTTTGTAGCCGGCTGGCTCTGTTATTTTATGTGCGATTTTTAAACTTATAAAATGTAAGTGCAATGTTGTTTTTCATATAAATAAATACCCAATTAGCCAATATTACATTATGGTAGTTCTCTCTTTCTGGGTTTAATGCTGAGTGGGTTGCTGAATTTATGGTCCTGGATTATGCGGTGTCATCGGTGTTTGAATATGTTAATGCTACCATCCATCCAGAACTCCACGATCTTCTGTGCAAGCAAAGGCCTTGGCTGGGCTATAGCCACATGCCTGGTTTTGCTTGCCATCTGGTAAGCGAGGTTTTCTTAACCCTTTCATGACTAAGCTTATTTTTGAAATTTGGTGTTTACAAGTTAAAATCCATATTTTTTGCTAGAAAATTACTTAGAACCCCCAAACATTTTATATATTTTTTTTAGCAGAGAATCTAGAGAATAAAATGGAGATTGTTGCTATATTTTATATCACACGGTATTTGTGCAGCGGTGTTTTAAACGCAAATTTTTGGAAAAGGGACACTTCCATGAATTTTAAAAAATCCAAACAGTAAAGTTACCCCAATTTTTTTGTATAATGTGAAAGATGATGTTACGCCGAGTAAATAGATACCAAACATGTCACGCTTTATAATTGCACGCACTCGTGGAATGGCGACAAACTATGGTAGCTATGCATTTCCATAGGCGACACTTTAAATTTTTTTTACGGTTACCAGGTTAGAGTTACAGAGGAGGTCTAGGGCTAGAATTATTGCTCTGACGATCGCGGCGATACCTCACATGTGTGATTTGAACACCGTTTACATATGCGGGCGTGACTTCTGTATGCGTTTTCTTCGCTGCGCGAGCTCGCGGGGACGGGGGCGCTTTAAAAAAATTTTTTTTTTTTGTTTTATTTATTTTTAGATTTATAAATTGTGTTTTTAAAAAAAATGTTTTTTTTTTTACTTTTATTGCTGTCACAAGGAATGTAAACATCCCTTGTGACAGTAATAAGTGGTGACAGGTACTCTTTATGGAGGGATCGGGGGTCTAAAAGACCTCCGATCCCTCCTCTGCACTTCAAAGTATTCAGATCGCCAAAAACAGCAATTCTGAATACTGTATATTTTTTTAAATTTGGCGCCATTGGCAGCCGAGTAAACGGGAAGTGACGTCGCTTCCGCGTTTACATTGAGAAGGTTGGAACGAAGCCGCCCACGGCTTCGTTCCAGCCCGCCCACAGCCGCCGGAGACAGCCGATTGGACACCGGGCCTCCCGATCGCACGGGAGGCCCGGTAAGAACGGCGGGAGGCGGCGGGAGGGGGGGTGTCCCCTCCCGCTCCTCCGGTATAACAGCCGAGCGGCTTTTAGCCGCAACGGTTGTTATATACGGGTAGCCGATCGCCCGCTCTAAACAACGGTACCGGGATGATGCCTGCAGCTGCGGGCATCATCCCGGTATAACCCCGGAAAGCCGAGTACGCATATCTGCGTACGGTCGGCGGGAAGGGGTTAAGGTGGGGGCACACTTAATGAACGAACTCACTGTGGTGTTAACATTAGAAGAATCTGATTATTTTTCCACTATTTTCTTGCCATATGAGAGATGATCTTCATTTCTACAATCAATTATTTATAAATTGGACTTTATTAGCGCGGCTTCTTCTTTCCAGAGTTCTGAGAATAGTCTGAGGTTGTCAATGAGGGAATTCAACCTAGCAGAACAGGGCAGACAAACAGGGAGCTTGGGACAAGTGTAACAAACGCAATATCACAAGCATAAGTCTGCAGGCTTGGCTGGCTTAAATCAGGTTTGGTCTCCACCCAGAGACTGGCCACAAATCTATCACCTTGCAGGTGGACAAACAGACAGGGAGAATATATCACAGCCAAAACTAGGATGCTGAAATGAGACCAGCAGCTATCAAGGATCAGAAGCGCTACACGCTCCTGACAGTTGATCTGAACAGTTAAAAATTAAGATGATTCTTCTAATAGCTCATTCCACTTGTATTTTTTACTAGGTAATTGAATGTTGTAAGCGGTGGTGCTTGTACAAAGAGGACTCATCTTTCAAATGTATCTAGACTAGGACAGTAGGATATCTAACTGCAGTCCTATTTTTTCATATACCAGTGTCTCAAGCTTGCTAGCTCTCACAAGTGAAAGATGAAAATGTTGAGTATTTTGTGGAGCAAGCCTTGAGTATGAAGGAGATGATATCACTAATGAACTAATGGATTCTCATCACAATTATTGTTTCAGGCTAACCAGAAAATGTGCACGGGGAAATGCGCAACACTTATTGGGAAACTCCTCTTCCCATTGGGAATCCTTGCTATAGCTGCTAACCTTCTCCTATTCTTCCCAAATGGAAAGATCATAGAGACAGAGCAGATAACAGACTTTGTATGGTATTTCCATGGAATCGTTGGAGCTGGATTACTGGTAAGAACAAAATTATATTTTACTGGTAAGGAAAATATTGTGTTTATTGAAAAAAGAATATATGATAAACTTTGCTTTGCTTATACTATTGCCTCATGCACATGGGTGTTTGCCCAGCTCTCCTTAACACCTTTTCTTCTGGCAGGAGAAAAGGGGCATAAAAAATGGGCCGAAGCTGTAGGAGCATCAAGCGTTTGGGCATTAATTCATTCCGTTGGCCATATTATTAATTTATTCTAGCCATTGAAATGAATGAGCACTCAAGTGCTAAACATGCCTGATGTTTAGATGCATTTAGAAGAGATTAGACACATTTAGATGCATTTGGGCATATTTCTCTGCCAAAACGCTCGTCTCCTGAACACACAAGTGACTTTTTTTTTTCTGCCTCTAAACTCCTTTAAAAGCCTATATGTGCATGGACACATAGGCTAACATCGAGGGTTGTTTAGAAGCAGAAAAAAAGGTCAAAAGCCCTTAAAAAGGGGCGTTTTTGACATCCAGTGTGCATGAGGCTTATAAATAAAAGGCTAAAATATGTTGGGTACACCGTACTTAATTATTGTTTTCTTGCCTGCTTCTGAGTTCAGTCATCTTTTGGCCTTTTTTCACAGAGACCTCAACGTATGAGCGCTAAGCTGGCCATAGATGGTTAGTTTATTTTCATTCAGTCAGAACTCCCCAGATTGGCTGCAGTCACTCAACAAATGTTTTGAAGCATGTCCCTTTGACACAAGTCCATCAAATGATCGACTTCTGTCAAACACGGATGACCACACACTGATAGAAATTCCTCCAGTCCCTTCTGAACCGGATTCATTTCAATCAGTGTATGGCAAGAGCAATGTATACAGAAAGGATTTGCAAAGCTTTCAAGTAGCATTTTTTGAGCAGGGGTCCGGTGTGTCCCTGTTCACTGTTTCAGGTCCAATTTCGGTCAGAATTTTTGGCTGAATTCAGACCTGAAATGGATCAGAAGACGCACAGGAATCCTGTGTAATTCTCTCCGCAGCCTTCCCGGAGGTGTGTGAACTGACTCCATTGAGAGCCGGTCACAGTCTTCTGACATGCGAATTAGATGCGGGGAAACCCGCATCCAATTAGCAATAGTTTGAACTCAGCCTTATGGGATGCTTCTTTACCACAGTCCAATAATTTTGTTTGGGCCCTAATGCAAAAAAAGAATGTTCCTACTTTTTTTTAACACAGTGCACCATATATCACATTGTTATTGCAGATAAGATATGTAGATACATTAGGGTGCCTTTCAAAATAGATGGCACTTTAATGGATCGTACCATAGTTTGTGTGTCACACGTGTTGCAGTAACGCTTTTCAGACTAGCTTTTATAAGCTGAAGCTTATGAGAACAGTTGTATAGTCTACATGTGCTGTGAGACATTATGCAGAAGGCGTAAGTGTAGAAGTGCTGTATTACATAATCAGAGTGCAGGGAACCATAGGTGTGTATCTCACAAAAGTAAATACACCCCTCACATTTTTGTAAATATTTTATTATATCTTTTCATGTGAGAACACTGAAGAAATGACACTTTGCTACAATGTAATGTAGTGAGTGTACAGCTTGTATAACAGTGTAAATTTGTTGTCCCTTCAAAATAACTCAACACACAGCCATTAATGGCTAAACCGCTGACAACAAAAGTGAGTACACCCCTAAGTGAAAATGTCCAAATTGAGCCCAATTAGCCATTTTCCCTGGTGTTATCATTTTCACTCTCTCATACTAGTCACTGGAAGTTCAGCATGGCACCTCATGGCAAAGAACTCTCTGCGGATCTGAAAAAAAGAATTGCTGCTCTACATAAAGATAGCCTAGGCTATAAGAAGATTGCCAAGACCCTGAAACTAAGCTGCAGTACGGTGGCCAAGGCCATACAGCGGTTTAACAGGACAGGTTCCACTCAGAACAGACCTCGCCATGGTTGACCAAAGAAGTTGAGTGCACGTGCTCGACGTCATATCCATAGGTTGTCTTATAGGTTGAAATAGACGTATGAGTTCTGCCAGCATTGCTGCAGAGGTTGAAGGGGTGGGCGGTCAAGCTGTCAGTGCTCAGACCACACACTGCATCAAATTGGTCTGCATGGCTGTCGTTCCAGAAGGAAGCCTCTTCTAAAGATGATGCCCAAGAAAGCCTGCAAACAGTTTGCTGAAGACAAGCAGACTAAGGACATGGATTACTGGAACCATGCACTGTGGTCTGATGAGACCAAGATAAACTTATTTAGTTCAGATGGTGTCAAGCGTGTGTGGCAGCAACCAGGTGAGGAGTACAAAGACAAGCGTGTCATGCCTACAGTCAAGCATGGTGGTGGGAGTGTCATGGTCTGGGGCTGCATGAGTGCTGCCGGCACTGGGGAGCTAAAGTTCATTGAGGGAACTATGAATGCCAACGTGTACTGTGACATACTGAAGCCAAGCATGATCCCCTCCCTCCGGAGTCTGTGCTGCAGGGCAGTATTCCAACATGATAATGACCCCAAACACACCTCCAAGATGACCACTGCCTTACTAAAGAAGCTGAGGGTAAAGGTGATGGACTGGCCAAGCATGTCTCCAGACCTAAACCCTATTGAGCATCTGTGGGGCATCCTCAAACAGAGGTCTCTAACAGCCACCAGCTCCGTGATGTCGTCATGGAGTAGTGGAAGAGGACTCCAGTGACAACCTGTGAAGCTTTGGCGAACTCCATGCCCAAGAGGGTTAAGGCAGTGCTGGAAAATAATGGTGGCCACACAAATAATTGACACTTTGGGCCCAATTTGGACATTTTCACTTAGAGGTGTGCTCACTTTTGTTGCCAGCGGTTTAGACATTAATGGCTGTGTTTTGAATTATTTTGACGGGACAGCACATTTACACTGTTATATAAGTTGTACACTCACTACTTTACATTGTAGCAAAGTGTCATTTCTTCAGTGTTGTCACATGAAAAGATATAATAAAATATTTACAAAAATGTGAGGGGTGTACTCACTTTTGTGAGATACTGTATATACAGTGCTGTGAAAAAGTATTTGCCCCCCTTCCCGATTTTTTATTTTTTTGCATATTTTTCACACTTAAAGCGGAGTTCCACCCAAAAGTGGAACTTCCACTCATCGGATTCCTCCCCCCCTCCGGTGTCACAGTTGGCACTTTCGGGGGAGGGGGGTGCAGATACCTGTCTAAGACAGGTATCTGCACCCACTTCCGGGAATAGACTCCCATGGGAGTTACGCCCCCTCCCGCACTCCCCCGGTCTCCTGGGAAAGACACAGGTCCCAGGAGATAGCGGGGACCATTGAGAAAGCGCAGCGTGACTCGCGCATGCGCAGTAGGGGATCGGGAAGTGAAGCCGCAATGCTTCACTTCCTGATTCCCTCACTGAGAATGGTGGCGGCAGCACCCGAGGACCGAGGTGACGGTTCAGTCTCGGGTGCCGACATCGCTGGACCCCGGGACAGGGGAGTGACCTTATTTTAAAAGTCAGCAGCTGCAGTATTTGCAGCTGCTGACATCTAAAAAATTTTTTTTTCGCGGGACTCCCGCTTTAAATGATTCAGCTCATCAAACAAATTTTAATATTACACACAGATAACCCGAGTAAATCTAAGATGCAGTTTTAAAATTATTATTTAATTTATTAAGGGAAAAAAGCTGTTCAAACCTGCCTGGCCCTATGTGAAAAAGTAATTTCCCCTCCCATGCTGAATCATGAATGAACTGTGATTAACCACAATTTTTTGGAAAGCTGAGTTAAATTTCACTTGCCACACTCAGGCCTGATTACTGCCAGACCTGTTGAATCAATAAATCACTCAAAAATCTCAAAAAGCGACACATCATGCCGTGATCTAAAGAAATTCAAGAACAGATGAGAAACAAAGTAATTTACATGTATTAGCCTGGAAAGATTACAAAGCCATTTCTAAGGCTTTGGGACGCCAGCGAACCATGGTGAGAGCCATTATCCATAAATGGAGAAAACTGGTGAATCTTACCAGGAGTGGCCGGCCAACCAAAATAACTCCAAGAGCACAACGACGACTCATCCAGGAGGTCATAAAAGAACCCAGAACAACATCTAAAGAACTGCAGGCCTCACTTGCCTCAGGTAAGATCAGTGTTCATGATTCAACAATAAGAAAGAACCTGGGCAAAAATGGCATCCATGGCCACTGCTGACCAAAAAGAACACAAAGGCTCATCTCACATTTATCAAAAAACATCTTGATTATCCCCAAGACTTTTAGGCAAATATTCTGTGGACTGAGACAAAAGTTTAACTTTTTGAAAGGTGTGTGTCCCGTTACATCTGGCATAAAACTAATACATCATTTCATAACAAAAACATCATACCGACAGTCAGACATGGTGGTGGTAGCGTGATGGTCTGGGGCTGCTTTGCAGCTTCAGGACCTGGACGACTTACCATAATTGATGGAACCATGAATTCTGAGCTCTACCAGAAAATCCTAAAGAAGAATGTCCGGCCATCATTTCGTGACCTCAAGCTCAAGTGCACTTGGGTTATGCAGCAGGACAATGATCCGAAACACAACAGCAAGTCCACCTCCAAATGGTTCAAACAAAGCAAAATTTTGGTTTTGGAGTGGCCTAGTCAAAGCCCGGACTTAAATCCAATTGAGATGCTGTATCTTACACAGGCCGTTCATGCTGGAAAACCCTCCAATGTGGCTGAATTAAAACAATTCTTCAAAGAAGAGTGGACCAAAATTGCTCCACAGCAATGTGAAAGACTCATTGACAGTTATCGCAAATGCTTGATTGCAGTTGTTGCCGCCAAGGGTGGCACAACCAGTTATTAGGTTTAGGGGACAATTACTTTTTCACATAAAGCCAGGCAGGTTTGGACAGCTTTTTTGCCTTAAAGTGGATGTAAACCCGATTTTTTTTTTTTTTTTAATTAAGACTTGCACCTTGTACAGTATAGGATTTCATGTCATCTGTGCCCAGTCTTGACACAAAGAGTTAATCCAGCTCTGAGCAGTCCTCATATCTTTTTTTAGTGAGATAAAAATGGTCAGACAGAGAAATAGATGTCCATTTCTCCCTCTTGCTGTGAGCGACAGGTGAGTTATATATCTCATGCAGGAGAGTGAGAGAAGCATTCTGAGTATATTCGGTGTACTTCAGATCCCCTCCTCCTTTCTTCTCCAGCTCTCCCAGGATTGGCTGCTCCATACCTCAGCATGATTGGGCATGCTGAAGTCATGTGGTGACTTTCCTGGGTTTTGACTGGATGTTAGTGATCATGGGGCATAGTCCACAAGACCAGCAGAAGTTCAGTGTAAGAAATATTGATGCCCTGCCAAGGGTAGTGTAGAGGTAGGTGGGGAGTCTACTGACATCATGACTCCACCCACTGCGCTCCAGACAACAGACCCACCCACAGAATCTGCAGTTTTTATGGTCTCATAACAGACAGGGGGGAGACATTTGACAGGTAAGGATACATGCAGGAAGCATGTATATCCTTATAGATAACCACTATGGCAGTAGTTTAGAAAAGATGAGAGTGGGTTTACATCCACTTTAATAAATTAAACCATCATTTAAAAACTGCATTTTCATAGTTGCCAACTGTCCCGGATTTCCCGGGACATTCCCGGGACTTGGACTCCATTCCCGAATTTGTGGTGTCCCGGGAAATGTCCCGAGAAATCTGGTTCTTCAAGATTTGCCGCCGCTAGAGGTCCGCGGCCGGCGGAGACATTGTCTCCGCCGGCCGCCATCTTAAAGAAGTTCAGGAAGACTGGCAGCGGGGCGGGGGGCTAGACGGAGCTCCTGCGTCGCCGCCCACCCTCCGCCTCGCCCCGCCTACCCCCGCCCCGCTGCCAGTCTGCTATGGAAAAGGGCGGGGGTTCTAGCCATGCGGCCGGTGTTGTGCCGAGAATGGTTTCCCCGTCGAAATCTGTTCCCCCTGTCTCTCGTATGAGATTGGAACTCCGCCTCTTCAGCCCTCTGCACTGCCGCTCCTCCCACTCTCCCCGGACACACTAGGACACCTCTGAGGTAGGGGGGGGCGCACCGCTGTGGGAATCTGATGTAAGGGGGGCTCCACTGGGGACACCTGATGTAAGGGGGGCTCCACTGGGGACACCTAATGTGAGGGGGGCTCCGCCGGGGACACCTAATGTGAGGGGGGGCTCCGCCGGGGACACCTGATGTGAGGGGGAGCTCCGCCGGGGACACCTGATGTGAGGGGGAGCTCCGCCGGGGACACCTGATGTGAGGGGGAGCTCCGCCGGGGACACCTGATGTGAGGGGGAGCTCCGCCGGGGACACCTGATGTGAGGGGGAGCTCCGCCGGGGACACCTGATGTGAGGGGGAGCTCCGCCGGGGACACCTGATGTGAGGGGGAGCTCCGCCGGGGACACCTGATGTGAGGGGGAGCTCCGCCGGGGACACCTGATGTGAGGGGGAGCTCCGCCGGGGACACCTGATGTGAGGGGGAGCTCCGCCGGGGACACCTGATGTGAGGGGGAGCTCCGCCGGGGACACCTGATGTGAGGGGGAGCTCCGCCGGGGACACCTGATGTGAGGGGGAGCTCCGCCGGGGACACCTGATGTGAGGGGGAGCTCCGCCGGGGACACCTGGTGTGAGGGGGGGCTCCGCCGGGGACTCCTGGTGTGAGGGGGGGCTCCGCCGGGGACTCCTGGTGTGAGGGGGGGCTCCGCCGGGGACTCCTGGTGTGAGGGGGGGCTCCGCCGGGGACTCCTGGTGTGAGGGGGGGCTCCGCCGGGGACTCCTGGTGTGAGGGGGGGCTCCGCCGGGGACTCCTGGTGTGAGGGGGGGCTCCGCCGGGGACTCCTGGTGTGAGGGGGGGCTCCGCCGGGGACTCCTGGTGTGAGGGGGGGCTCCGCCGGGGACTCCTGGTGTGAGGGGGGGCTCCGCCGGGGACTCCTGGTGTGAGGGGGGGCTCCGCCGGGGACTCCTGGTGTGAGGGGGGCTCAGCTGGGGACATCTGATGTGAAGGGGGCTCCGCTGGGGGCACCTGATGCAAGGACGGACTCTGCTGTGACACCTGATGCAAGGACGTGGCTAGTGACACGCTCGGGGATCTCACTGATTCTGCATTATGGTGAGTTGAATAGTTGAATGATTTCATTTTATATTACAATGTAATAATAGAAATACTGCACTTCAATCATCCTGACACCATAACAATCATAGTGCTGGGATGATTGAAGTGCTAACACCAGGTGTTTGGAGTATCTTTATCTGCTGATTGTTAAACTTTCTAGAATACACATATTTTTATTGTGTAGGATCTGGGGCTGCTGTCCCGTCATTTCCCTCTCCCCCTCTCCCCCTCTCCCCCTCTCCATCCCTCATTCATCTCAGACTCTAACCACACGCTCTTGAGCCACGCCCATTTAAACCACGCCCACTATGACACGTAAACCACGCCCATTTTTCGCCACGACGCGCTTCGCGCGCCGCACTTGTGTTTTTTTTCTGCGCCACGCCTACAAACGAATGCCCCACCCCCTAATTATTGTACGGCTCCGCCTACAGCCACAAAAGTGTCCCACATTTTTTTTTTACAATGTTAGCAACTATGTATACAGCAAGTGCTGAGAAAATTTTTTTAAAAATATCCAATTTGTTTACAGTGCACAGTTCAGTGAGGGATGCTGAAGAGTTGTAAAAGTTGGTGGAACTCCACTTTAACCACTTGCCGACCGCCTCACGCAGATATACGTCTGCAGAATGGCACGGGCAGGCAAAATCACGTACCTGGTACGTGATTGCCTTCCCGCGGACGGGGGGTCCGATCGGACCCTGCCCCCGGTGCCCGAGGCGGTTGGCTTTGGTCTGGGAGCGTTCAGAGATGAGGGGGAGGCCATCCATTCGTGGCCCCCCCCTCGCGATCGCTCCCAGCCAATGAGAATCCTCCCCTGCCTGTGTGTAGTACACACAGGCAGGGGATGAAATGTCATCTCTCCTCGGCTCGGCAGTTTCCGTTCCGGCGCCGAGGAGAGAAGACATCTGAGTGAGTTGCACAACACTACACCTCACAATAGAACATGCCAGGCATACTTTGCACCCCCGATCACCTCCCAATCACCCCCCCCCCCCCACACTGACACCAAGCTGTTTTTTTTTTTCTGATTACTGCATTGGTGTCAGTTTGTGACAGTTAGTAGTGTGTTAGGGCAGTGAGTGTTAGCCCCCTTTAGGTCTAGGATACCCCCTAACCCCCCCCCAATAAAGTTTTAACCCCTTGATCACCCCCCGTCACCAGTGTCGCTAAGCGATAATTTTTCTGATCGCTGTATTAGTGTCACTAGTGACGCTAGTTAGGGAGGTAAATATTTAGGTTCGCCGTCAGCGTTTTATAGTGACAGGGACCCCCATATACTACCTAATAAATATTTTAACCCCTTGATTGCCCCCTAGTTAACCCTTTCACCACTGATCACCGTATAACCGTTATGGGTGACGCTGGTTAGTTCCCAGCAGTTTAGGGTTCCCAAAAACGCAGTGTTAGCGGGATCAGCCCAGATACCTGCTAGCACCTGCGTTTTGCCCCTCCGCCCGGCCCAGCCCACCCAAGTGCAGTATCGATCGATCACTGTCACTTACAAAACACTAAACGCATAACTGCAGCGTTTGCAGAGTCAGGCCTGATCCCTGCGATCGCTAACAGTTTTTTTGGTAGCATTTTGGTGAACTGGCAAGCACCAGCCCCAGGCAGCGTCAGGTTAGTGCCAGTACCGCTAACACCCACGCACGCACCGTACACCTCCCTTAGTGGTATAGTATCTGTCTGAACGGATCAATATCTGATCCGATCAGATCTATACTAGCGTCCCCAGCAGTTTAGGGTTCCCAAAAACGCAGTGTTAGCGGGATCAGCCCAGATACCTGCTAGCACCTGCGTTTTGCCCCTCCGCCCGGCCCAGCCCAGCCCACCCAAGTGCAGTATCGATAGATCACTGTCACTTACAAAACACTAAACGCATAACTGCAGCGTTCGCAGAGTCAGGCCTGATCCCTGCGATCGCTAACAGTTTTTTTGGTAGCGTTTTGGTGAACTGGCAAGCACCAGCGGCCTAGTACACCCCGGTCGTAATCAAACCAGCACTGCAGTAACACTTGGGGACGTGGCGAGTCCCATAAGTGCAGTTCAAGCTGGTGAGGTGGCAAGCAAAAGTAGTGTCCCGCTGCCACCAAGAAGACAAACACAGGCCCGTCGTGCCCATAGTGCCCTTCCTGCTGCATTCGGCCATCCTAATAATTGGGAACCCACCACTTCTGCAGCGCCCGTACTTCCCCCATTCACATCCCCAACCAAATGCAGTCGGCTGCATGAGAGGCATTTTCTTTATGTCCTCCCGAGTACCCCTACCCAACGAACCCCCACAAAAAAGATGTTGTGTCTGCAGCAAGCGCGGATATAGGCGTGACACCCGCTATTATTGTCCCTCCTGTCCTGACAATCCTGGTCTTTGCATTGGTGAATGTTTTGAACGCTACCATACACTAGTTGAGTATTAGCGTAGGGTACAGCATTGCACAGACTAGGCACACTTTCACAGGGTCTCCTAAGATGCTATCGCATTTTGAGAGACCCGAACCTGGAACCGGTTACAGTTATAAAAGTTAGTTACAAAAAAAAGTGTAAAAAAAATATATATATATATAATAAAAAAAAATAGTTGTCGTTTTATTGTTCTCTCTCTCTCTCTATTGTTCTGCTCTTTTTTACTGTATTCTATTCTCCAATGTTTTATTGTTATTATGTTTTATCATGTTTGCTTTTCAGGTATGCAATTTTTTATACTTTACCGTTTACTGTGCTTTATTGTTAACCATTTTTTTGTCTTCAGTTACGCCATTCACGACTTTGAGTGGTTATACCAGAATGATGCCTGCAGGTTTAGGTATCATCTTAGTATCATTCTTTTCAGCCAGCGGTCGGCTTTCATGTAAAAGCAATCCTAGCGGCTAATTAGCCTCTAGACTGCTTTTACAAGCAGTGGGAGGGAATGCCCCCCCCCCCACCGTCTTCCGTGTTTTTCTCTGGCTCTCCTGTCTCAACAGGGAACCTGAGAATGCAGCCGGTGATTCAGCCAGCTGACCATAGAGCTGATCAGAGACCAGAGTGGCTCCAAACATCTCTATGGCCTAAGAAACCGGAAGCTACGAGCATTTTATGACTTAGATTTCGCCGGATGTAAACAGCGCCATTGGAAAATTGGGGAAGCATTTTATCACACCGATCTTGGTGTGGTCAGATGCTTTGAGGGCAGAGGAGAAATCTAGGGTCTAATAGACCCCAATTTTTTCAAAAAAGAGTACCTGTCACTACCTATTGCTATCATAGGGGATATTTACATTCCCTGAGATAACAATACAAATGATTTAAAAAAAAAATGAAAGGAACAGTTTAAAAATAAGCTAAAAAAGCAAAAAAATAATAAAGAAAAAAAGCACCCCTGTCCCCCCTGCTCTCGCGCTAAGGCGAACGCAAGCGTTGGTTTGGTGTCAAATGTAAACAGCAATTGCACCATGCATGTGAGGTATCACCACGAAGGTCAGATCGAGGGCAGTAATTTTAGCAGTAGACCTCCTCTGTAAATTTAAAGTGGTAACCTGTAAAGGCTTTTAAAAATGTATTAATTTTGTTGCCACTGCATGTTTGTGCGCAATTTTAAAGCATGTCATGTTTGGTATCCATGTACTCGGCCTAAGATCATCTTTTTTATTTCATCAAACATTTGGGCAATATAGTGTGTTTTAGTGCATTAAAATTTTAAAAAGTGTGTTTTTTCCCCAAAAAATGCGTTTGAAAAATCGCTACGCAAATACTGTGTGAAAAAAAAAAATGAAACACCCACCATTTTAATCTGTAGGGCATTTGCTTTAAAAAAATATATATAATGTTTGGGGGTTCAAAGTAATTTTCTTGCAAAAAAAAATATTTTTTTCATGTAATCAAAAAGTGTCAGAAAGGGCTTTGTCTTCAAGTGGTTAAAAGAGTGGGTGATGTGTGACATAAGCTTCTAAATGTTGTGCATAAAATGCCAGGACAGTTCAAAACCCCCCCAAATGACCCCATTTTGGAAAGTAGACACCCCAAGCTATTTGCTGAGAGTCATGTCGAGTCCATGGAATATTTTATATTGTGACACAAGTTGCGGAAAGAGACACATTTTTTTTTTTTTTGCACAAAGTTGTCACTAAATGATATATTGGTCAAACATGCCATGGGAATATGTGAAATTACACCCCAAAATACATTCTGTTGCTTCTCCTGAGTATGGGGATACCACATGTGTGGGACTTTTTGGGAGCCTAGCCGCGTACGGGACCCCGAAAACCAAGCACTGCCTTCAGGCTTTCTAAGGGCGTAAATTTTTTATTTCACTCTTCACTGCCTATCACAGTTTCGGAGGCCATGGAATGCCCAAGTGGCAAAAAAAACCCCCAAATGACCCAATTTTGGAAAGTAGACACCCCAAGCTATTTGCTGAGAGGTATAGTGAGTATTTTGCAGACCTCACTTTTTGTCACAAAGTTTTGAAAATTGAAAAAAAAAAATTTTTTCTTGTCTTTCTTCATTTTCAAAAACAAATGAGAGCTGCAAAATACTCACCATGCCTCTCAGCAAATAGCTTGGGGTGTCTACTTTCCAAAATTGGGTCATTTGGGGGGGGTTGTGCCACCTGGGCATTCCATGGCCTCCGAAACTGTGATAGGCAGTGAAGAGTGAAATCAAAAATTTACATCCTTAGAAATCCTGAAGGCGGTGATTGGTTTTTGGGGCGGCTAGGCTCCTAAAAAGTCCCACACATGTGGTATCCCCATACTCAGCAGCTAAATGTATTTTGGGGTGCAATTCCACATATGCCCATGGCCTGTGTGAGCAATATATCATTTAGTGACAACTTTGTGCAAAAAAAAAAAAAATTTGTCACTTTCCCGCAACTTGTGTCAAAATATAAAATATTCCATGGACTCAACATGCCTCAAAGCAAATAGCTTGGGGTGTCTACTTTCCAAAATGGGGTCATTTGGGGGGGGGTTTGTGCCATCTGGGCATTTTATGGCCTTCAAAACTGTGATAGGTAGTGAGGAGTAAAATCAAAAATTTACACCCTTAGAAATCCGCTGGCAGGAGAAGAAAAAAACTCCTGCAAGCCGCATCTTTGGAGCGGTGTATTCACCGCTCCTAAACCGCTCCTGCACATTGAAATCAATTGGGCAGCAATACTGCAGCTATAGCCACGCTATTCGAGCGGTTTTAACCCTTTTTCGGCCGCCAGCGGGGGTTGAAACCGCACCGCTAACGGCCGAATACAGCCGCAAAAACGACGGTAAAACAGCGCTAAAAATAGCGCTGTTTTACCGCTGACGCCCCCACCGCCCCAGCATGAAAGGGGCCTTATTGACATTTTTTTTTACCAAAGACATGTGGCTGAATAAATTTTGGCCTAAATGTATGACTAAAATTGAGTTTGAATTTGAATTTTTTTCATAACAAAAAGTAGAAAATATCATTTTTTTCAAAATTTTCGGTCTTTTTCCGTGTATAGCGCAAAAAATAAAAAAGGCAGAGGTGATCAAATACCATCAAAAGAAAGCTCTATTTGTGGGAAGAAAAGGACGCAAATTTCGTTTGGGTACAGAATTGCATGACTGCGCAATTAGCAGTTAAAGCGACGCAGTGCCAAATTGTAAAAAGTGCTCTGGTCAGGAAGGGGGGTAAATCCTTCCGGGGCTGAAGTGGTTAAGTGTGACAAATATGCAGAAAAAAAAAATCAGAAAGGGGGCAAATACTTTTTCACAGCATTGTATATACGTTACACACACACACTCTAAATAAATGTAAAAAATTCTAAATATAGTAAGGTAGTAGACAGTGTCAGTAGAGCAGAGGTTGGTGTCAGTAGGGCATTAGACGGTGTCAGTAGTTTTTTTTTTTCATTTTTATTTTATTTTGTATTATTTTTTACATTTTTTTTTTTTTAGAACCTGTGTTTGTTCATTTGATAAAGTGCAAGGGATGCATGGGGAATGCATGGAGAATAATCACTTTCTGCATTCCTTCAATATATTCCAACACCCGTCCATCCACACTCTCTGCAAAATACTGATACAACCCTTCTGTGTCTCTTGTGTAGCAGAATCTTAACCTCTTCCAGTCTAATGAGAACCTTTGGGGCCACAGACCGCTGACATCCTTCAACATGTAGTGGGTTGTGAGGAATAGTGGCTGCAAAGGTGGTAAAAGTCATTGGGCGCCAGACACTTCTTGGATGCAAAAGAGGTTTTATTTCTTTTAACATTCCTTTTATATTTTGCAAGGGAAAGAAGGTTAGGGCCAGGAAGTAGTTGCAATTTCAATAGGCAGACTCCGAGACTTCAATAGGAGAACAGCTGTACAGGCAAAGCAAGGTGCCACTTCTTCAAGTGCAGGTTTGCTGTCCCCTATGGCTACAGTACTTAACAGTTCCTAATTCAAACGTATCAGTTCCCTCAGTTCTCTCAGCTTCATTACAACTTCTAATTGTAGTTCTTCAGCCCCTTGAACTCCTGGTTTCTCACCAGACCCTTTGATTCACTAACTCTGTATCCCGTGAGCTCCTCAAGGCTTTTGCGGTGGTATCTCCATCAATCGTCACCCACGCTTCCCTGCTGGGTCCCTAGCTTGGCACTTCAGATATCTTTCCAGCTTCACCCCCCCGCTGACCGGCTTGGTCCCTGGCTTGACACACAAGGCTGCTCTGCAAGTTTCACCTCCGCTGGCTGGGTCCCTGACTTGATCACCGCCTGAAGTTTCCCGATTCTCCACCGTGCCCGGTGAGAATACTGCTCTGGTACGTGCTTCAGTTACTCACTGTGGTTTCTGGTAAAGGTGGTTGGTCCCTTAGTGGCGACAGCTTCCCTTCTACCTCTGACCATGACAGGTTCTCTGGCCGGGAGAACCGTCACTTTTGGTTGGACTGCAAGCCCCAGTCCCAACCCTGCGCTGCCCTCTTACTTCTGGATAGGCCCTCACACAGCCTGGCAGCCAGATGCTCCCAGGATAGGCCCAATTTCCAGCCTAGCAGCCCGGGGCGGCAGTCTGGGTGGCACAGAACAAAGATCACCTGATCGCCAGACTCCACCCAGATATATAGGCTCTCCCAGCAGGCCAAGGGATTCAAGAAAACCCCTGCCCATTGGCTAAGATACCCCATATACCCATAACCTGACCTTGAGTCCTTCTCAAGTGCCCGGCCACTTAGTGGTAGAAGAGAAAAGTTCAATAAGGCCAAACTTAGGGAGAAATCAATGGATCTCTTAACAATTTAACTATGGTAGCTACCCCTGACAAGGAATTTGGTGAGGAGCTCCCTGACTAAACCCCAGGGCGCTACACTTGAATGCAGTGTAACGTAACAAGAAGCACTGGTACTAGGATGGCTGAGGAAACAAATTGAATTAACCTCCATCCTTGGACTGAGATTCCATTCATTTGTTTCATTAGACAATTTTGCACAAGTGCTACGTAATGGTGTGTAGCAGGCTAGCTTCATGATGAGGAGGATGTCTTCCAAATGCATAGCCGTGTGGTGGGAGAACACCTACAATCCTTAACAGCAAAGGCTGGTGTCCTTGGACTCACTGAGATCCTATGGGCATGGGAATTCTCCCCTGAGCGCCATACTTACAACCAGGAGGCCCCCAGCCTGGCCTGGTCTAACCAGCGGTACCCAGTAGCCTGTCCCATACCTTTATCAGGCCTTAGGCTTTTGGACCCCAATTGCATCCCCACCCAGCATAAGTTTTGTTTCCAGAAGACACTGCAAAAGACATACAGTATATAAACCCTTAGGGGTTGATTTACTAAAGGCAAACTGACTGTTGTCAATCACATGCAAGGAAAAAAAAAAAAAATTTTTTTGCTTGCGCATGATTGGATAATAGAAGTCAGAAGATTTTCCCCTCATTTACTAAGCTCTGGAGCAACTGCACTTGCAGAGTGCAACTGCACTTCCAATTTACCTTTAGTAAATCCACCCCATGGCGATAGTATAACCTTTAAGCTGGCCATGCATGAATCAAAACTTGGCCGGTTCAGCAGGGACCTGCCAAATTTCATTCTATGTATGGGCAGGCTGATTGTTGAGGGATCGACTTGGGTACAACCAGCCTGTTGGATTTTTCTTAATGCCATTAATGTCTTTGGCTATAGCCACTAGCAGTAATAATTTTAGTCTGCCGGCCGGGAAGACTCCCTGCACCCCCCCACAGGTAAAATGCAATAGCGCTGTGGGAGGCATGCCTCCATCAACACTGACTTTGTTGATGGGGAATCGAGCGATTAAGAAAATTGAGTAAAACTGGCAGGTATAGTGGGGGGGGTAAGATGGTTCTACATACCTATCAGCATCACACACTGCCAGCCCACCAGCAAGCTACTGGATAGAAATCAATTACATGAGACTTTGTAGGAATCACAAGGTTCTTGAATTTTGTTATTATCGTTAGTCTGAAAACACATTTATGAACTTAGTCTTTAACAGGGCTTTTTTTCTCAAACAATAAGTGCTGGAACTTAACCATGGCCCCACCCCTCCCCCTACAAACACCAAATAGTGGGTGTGTTCAGTCAAATTTCACGAAAACAGTAGGAGGGTCTTAAAGGGGCATTAAATACCAGGATTGCATTACATACAGAGTGCAGAGCTGTCACTTGTAAACACAGAACCCAGACTTCTGTGTTTACAAGTGATTGTGGTGAGCAGGCACCAAAGGGTCTGAGCCAAAGCGGGGGGAACTGAGTTCCACCAAGTTCCCCCTGAAAAAAAGCCCTGGTCTTTAAACAATCTAACAATGTTTGGGGTGTGCATTCGCAGCTACTAAAATAATTGTTTCCTGCATAATGTTGTCTAATTGGTACTGCTTTGTTTTGCAGGTCTTCCTACCTGCATTTATGATGTTGGGTGCTGGAGGAGAAGGGTGTTGTGCCAACAGATGTGGGGTAAGAAACTGTAATTATGAAGCTTATAAGAAGTTTAAAAAAAAATATCTTGTATGTTTAATGTGTAAAGTGTGTCATATCTGACCTTGGCAATTTATATGTCATGTTAGAGCTTAGCTTTTCAAATCTGTTCTAAGGTCTTCCCAAGAGTAAGATTTTTAGATTTACTCACTGGAAAACAGTTGGGGCAATACCAGTCCAAACTAATTCAGATTCAGAATACTTGTTGATCCCAAAGGGAAATTATTGAAGAGATTTCCCTGGGTTTTTGTGTAAATATCCACAAACAAACATATACTCTTGGTGATACCTGAGGATGGTTTGAGAACTTTAACTTTAGAACATTTGGCCTCACCAGTTATATTGTATTCTGCCATGGTAGCCATCTTCATTGTTTGAAATAAAAATGAGTAGCAGACAGCAGAAGTTAAAGCGGAGGTCCACACAAAAAAAAAAAAAAAAAAAAAATTACAAACCAGCAGCTACACATACTGCACCTGCTGGCTTTTAATAATAGGACACTTACCTGTCCTGGAGTCCAGCGATGTCGACACCGCAGCTGATGTTTTTATCAGCTGTCAGGTGCAGCCGCCTTACGGCTTCACGCTGGGAACCCTACTGCGCATGCGCGAGGCCCGCTCCTCTCTCCTACTGGCCCGGCGACAGGGGAAGGAGGGAGCCCCAGCCGTGATGTCAATAGTTGCGGCTGAAGCTCCCGGAAGTGGGAAAGGCTACCTTTCCCCCTGTCTCCGTCCCCCCCCCCCCCCCCCAGAAAGGTGCCAATTGTGGCACCAAAGGGGGGGAGGAATCAGATGAGAGGAAGTTCCACTTTTGGGTGTAACACCGCTTTAAGGTTGATAAGATAGCATTGTCAAGGCCATGGTACTGTACATACTTACATTAGTCCAATCTGGACAAATGTAACCATATAAAAATTGCCATACCTAAACTTTAACTTAGATTTATCCTAGATCTTTGTATGGCCATGGTAGTGTAAAGCATCACAATAATAATTTCACATCTTATGAGCAAAGAAGTGACTAAAATGGTTACTATAGTACAAGTCTTTTTGGTGTAGGAGACCACATAGAAGTTATGGAAAAACGGTAGACTAATGGTAATAGATCTGCACAGACCTGCATGTGTTGTTGGCTCTATATAGAAAAATAAAGTAAGTAAAGACAAAGAGAATGATGACAGAATATTACTGTAGTAGACATAAGTCTCCTTTCTTTCAGATGTTCCTGTCTGTCATTCTGTCCGCACTGGGCACAGTGGGATCAGTGTACTGCGTGATCATTTCAGTGATGGGTTTGGTTAATGGTCCTCTGTGTAACACAGGAAAAGGAGATTACATATACCCCTTCAGGAATGACACCAATGAGTAAGTAGCACAGTGGATAGAACCTGTTAATTTCCTGGGATGGTTTGTGATAACTTTTAAAGGGTCAGTCCACCTTAAACTGGTTTTCTAGTTACAGGAGGGTCCTGGTCAGTCAACCCTGGCTTCTTATATCTCTGGTCTATCTGCCACAATTTCCAGCTCTGTTCCAGAACATCAAAAGAAACAACAGTTGATCAGATTAATTAATTACTAGTAAAAATGAGGTGCAAATAGGTAGGGCAATACATTAAACCAGGAGTTTCCGAACTTTCTAAATAAAGGGCCAGTTAGGGTCCTTCAGATCTTAGAGGGCCGGACTGTGGCTGGTGGGCGTAGAAATCGGTCCAATATCCATAGGAGTAGACAGTGTCTCTGGATTGGTGGTCAGTGGGAGTAAAAAAATAACTTCACCTGTGAACAGTAGGAAGAGGAGTAGTGCCCCTTTATTGGTATCAGTGGGAGGTATAGTACCCCATCGTTGATGTCAGTGGAAGGATTTATGCTCCATCCTTGGTGCCAGTGGGAGGATGAGTACCCCACAGTGGGTATCAGTGGAAGGAATAGTACCCCACTGTTAGTGTCAGTGGGAGAAATAGCACCACACTATTGGTGTCAGTGGGAGGAATTGTGCCTCATGTCAATGGAAGGAACAATGCCCCAAGGGTCAAATACAGTGGGGACGGAAAGTATTCAGACCCCCTTAAATTTTTCACTCTGTTATATTGCAGCCATTTTCCAAAATCATTTAAGTTCATTTTTTTCCTAATTAATGTACACACAGCACCCTATATTGACAGAAAAATACAGAATTGTTGACATTTTGCAGATTTATTAAAAAAGAAAAACTGAAATATCACATGGTCCTAAGTATTCAGACCCTTTGCTGTGACACTCATATATTTAACTCAGGTGCTGTCCATTTCTTCTGATCATCTTTGAGATGGTTCTACAACTTCATTTGAGTCCAGCTGTGTTTAATTATACTGATTGGCCAAACTGAGCTATCGGGGGAGAAGAGCCTTGGTGAGAGAGGTAAAGAAGAACCCAAAGATCACTGTGGCTGAGCTCCGGAGATGCAGTCGGGAGATGGGAGAAGGTTGTAGCAAGTCAACCATCACTGCAGCCCTCCACCAGTCAGGGCTTTATGGCAGAGTGGCCAGATAGAAGCCTCTCCTCAGTGCAAGACACATGAAAGCCCGCATGGAGTTTGCTAAAAAAACACTTGAAGGACTCCAAGATGGTGAGAAATAAGATTCTCTGGTCTGATGAGACCAAGATAGAACTTTTTGGCCTTAATTCTAAGCGGTATGTGTGGAGAAAACCAGGCACTACTCATCACCTGTCCAATACAGTCCCAACAGTGAAGCATGGTGGTGGCAGCATCATGCTGTGGGGGTGTTTTTCAGCTGCAGGGACAGGACGACTGGTTGCAATCGAGGGAAAGATAAATGCAGCCAAGTACAGGGATATCCTGGACGAAAACCTTCTCCAGAGTGCTCAGGACCTCAGACTGGGCCGAAGGTTTACCTTCCAACAAGCCAATGACCCTAAGCACACAGCTAAAATAACGAAGGAGTGGCTTCACAACAACTCCGTGACTGTTCTTGAATGGCCCAGCTAGAGCCCTGACTTAAACCCAATTGAGCATCTCTGGAGAGACCTAAAAATGGCTGTCCACCAACGTTTACCAACCAACCCGACAGAACTGGAGAGGATCTGCAAGGAGGAATGGAAGAGGATCCCCAAATCCAGGTGTGAAAAACTTGTTGCATCTTTCCCAAAAAGACTCATGGCTGTATTAGATCAAAAGGGTGCTTCTACTAAATACTTAGGACCATGCGATATTTCAGTTTTTCTTTTCTAATAAATCTGCAAAAATGTCAACAATTCTGTGTTTTTCTGTCAATATGGGGTGCTGTGTGTACATTAATGAGGAAAAAACTGAACTTAAAATGATTTTATCAAATGGCTGCAATATAACAAAGAGTGAAAAATTTAAGGAGCAGGGCCGTCTTTACTATTGATTGGGCCCTTGGCAAAAAAAAATTCTTGCCCCCCCCCCCCATGCAAATTGTCTCTCCACCCCAACATTCGAAAAAACAAAACACACACGTAAACTTATGTATTGCATTGTAAGTGTACTGTCTACCCTCATGTTGTGAAGCGCTGCACAAACTGTTGCCGCTATATAAATCCTGTATAATAATGATGGGGGGGAAGAGATAGAGAAGTCCAGGATGGGTGGGGGGGGGACGGACATATGGGAGTCCAGGATGATTGGGTGGGGGGGGGGGGATGGGGGAGTTCAACATGATGGGGGGGAAGGGGGGAGATAGGAGTCCAGGATGACACACAGGGATTGGGGGTGTGTACTTTGAGGTGTTTGTATCATACAGGGCACAGAAAAAAAAAATCAGCACAAGGGGCAGTACTTGCATATCCTCCTCCCTCCCGCAAAGTAACTATCTATTGGTCACCTCTGCACATCACTTTGCTTACCTCTGCTCCCTCATCCACAGCTCACTTCTGTATTCCCTGTCTACCTCTGTCCCCCCCCTATACACAGCTCACCTCTGTACCCCTCTATCCACAGATCCCCTGTCTACCTCTGCTCCCCCCCCCCCATAGCTCACTTCTGTACCCTCCCCCCCCCCCCCATGTCCACCTCTATATCTTCCTGTCCACCTTTGTACCCCACATCTACCTCTGTGTTCACCTCTGTACCCTCATCCACTTCTATATCTTTCCGTCCACCTCTGTACCCCCCCCCCCCCCCCCCATGTCCACCTTTGTACCCCCCATCCACCTCTGTAGTACCCCCCATCCATGTTCACCTCTGCATCCCCCCATCCACAGCTCACTTCTGTATCCCCTATCCATGTTCATCTCTATATCCTTCCGTCCACCTCTGTACATCCCCATGTCCACATTTGTACCCCCGTCCACCTCTGGGTTCATCTCTGTAACCCCCACCACCTCTGTATCCCCCCCATGTCCACCTCTATACCCCCCCTATGTCCACCTTTGTACCAACCCATCCACCTGTGTTCACCTCTGTACCCCCTCATGTCCACCTCTGTACCCCCCTCCACCACTGTGTACACCTCTGTACCCCCCCCCCCCCCATCCACAGCTCACTTCTGTATCCCCCATCCACGTTCACCTCTATATCCTTCCATCCACCTCTGTACCCCCCCTCTACCTTTGTACCCCAGCCCACCTCTGTTTTCACCTCTGTACCCCCCCCACCACCACCCCTGTACCCCCCATGTCTACCTCTGTACCCCCCATGTCTACCTCTGTACCCCCCATGTCTACCTCTGTAACCCCCCATGTCCACCTCTGTAACCCCCCATGTCCACCTCTGTAACCCCCCATGTCCACCTCTGTAACCCCCCATGTCCACCTCTGTAACCCCCCATGTCCACCTCTGTAACCCCCCATGTCCACCTCTGTAACCCCCCATGTCCACCTCTGTAACCCCCCATGTCCACCTCTGTAACCCCCCATGTCCACCTCTGTACCAGCAATTCTCTGCAGTTTGCACATATGAATCCTCTTCCCCTTCTCTCCACCTTGTTCTTTCTTACCTGATCACACGGCGGTGCAACACAGTCCCAGCCTATCAGACCCAGCACACAGCCAGAAAACTTCACTCGGCTATGTGCTGCACAGGTCTGCCAGGCGGGGGTGGGAGGAACACGGAGCGCTGCTCTCGCTCTGTCATTGACCAGGGTCCGCAGCTCCTGACCTGACAGAGGGAGAAGCGGGACGAGCGGGCTCAAACACATGAAGCCCGCAGCTGTCCTGCTCTCCTGTATAATTAATGTGGCCGCCGCTTGGGAGAGCAGGGGGGGGGGGATCAGCTGCTCCGGAAAAACTGCGGGCAGCGCAGGGCTTAAGTGGCAGCTGCTTTGGGCCCCACAGCAGTGACAGGGCCCAGGGCAGCTGCCCCTTTTTCAAAAGGAAACAGTTGCAGGTCTTCACCCTCAAACAGCTTTTTAACAACTAATATGTCGGTTTTAGGTGGACTGACTCTTTAGCCAGGCGACACTGTTACAGGTCTTATTTTTCAAACTGTTTAAAATATATGAAATATCTGTATTGCCACAGGGCATCTAATTAGATTCAGATTTTCAGCTTTTGAAGTGTCACTAAACCCACATCATAAAAAACTATCAATAAATGGTGTGTTACACGCTGTTCATACTCACTCTGTCACTATGAGATTTGTTTTCTGTATTCTGCAAAAAAACTGGTTGATCCTGCTGCTCTCTATCTCCCCCTTCTGTTCATGTCCCCAATTCAGCTAGGGACTTTGTAGCCATTGAGGCAAAACCGCACATGCTTAGTTTTCGGTGAGCTTCTATGCTGAGCATTTCCTCCCTATTACATCTAAGCAGCCCAAGTGACTATAGAGTCACACAAGTGGGTGTATACATAGTGGTAAATGACAGCCCACTCCCTCCCTCCATCCTCCTCCTCTATGCCCACTAACCAGCTAAACACAATGGGAGTGGGATATTACATGCAGATTAATGGAGGCTTCACCTCCCTCTTATTCTAAGATACAGGCTGGAGATGCGTGACACAGCCTGTGACTGGCAGAAATCCTCCCACACCATGTTACTGCCAAAACATAATAAAGATTTGATTTCAAATACATATTTGTATGACAATTGAAAACAGTTTATGGATATTAATTATTTATTTTTACTCTGTATTCCAAAGGCTTTTTTTTTTTGGAACATATGACCAGCAGCAGAGGACTAGAAGCTCCTCCTGCTTATGTTTCCCTGGGAAACATCTTGTTCATATGACACCTGTGTATCAATTAGGAAAAAGGTACTTAAAATAATTAGTGCCATCATCCACATACAGAAATAGAAGGGATAATGTAAATTAAGCAGTGTGTGTTTAGTGTCACTTTAATCGCTATATTCCACCGCAGGTGTGAATCTGATTGTAAAACAGATGGATGCTACTTTAGGTGTTTTGACATTGTAAATAAGACCCAATTGGAAATTCTTAAATTAGATTTATCCTGTTAGGAGCTAAAACATGCTTACGAAGCTGTATAGACTCCCTGTGTGACAGGGCCCAGTGTGACTAATTGGCCCAGTGTTGTCACATGGAGTGAGTCTCATGCTCCAAGTGCTATTTCCTTTATGTTCTGGCAGAGAGAGTGACATTGGAAAATTGTATGACATACCATCATTTTCCTGCCCTGGTGCCAATTCATGGCAGCATATGTTTGTGTTGGTGCCGGAAAAACAAAACATTTTATGAAATACTTACAATAATTTTCCTTTCCTGGTGGAAATCCACATGTGCTGTAAATTGTGCAGGGTTTCTATATTCACCACATTTCCAATGTTCCTTATGCTGGAATTGCTCATATGCAATTTTCCCAGTTCGATTTCCATCAAAATAAATGTAAGCACATGAAAATTCTTGCTAATGCATGCTGATGCACTTTCATCGTGCCTTGCAAAGCACTTTGTATTAGACCGCATTATTCATCACAACGCACATCAACATGCAGGACACACATCATGGTGCGTTTATGTGCATTATGATTGGTCAATATGCATTATGACGTGCATGGACACATATCTTTAATGCGTGTACTGAGAGGCATTTTCATGGGTTTCCATTGATTTCAAAAAGGCAAAGATGTAAGAAGTCCAGCATTATTAGGATTAGCTGTTTAATGTTGAATTAACGTTTCGCTGAGACATAGTCATTGAACAAACTTGTCTCTGATCCACAGAGAGAATTACCTGTTGGATCAGGACAGGTGGAGCATCTGCAAGGAACCAGAGAATGTCGTGCTGTGGAATGTTGTTTTGTTCTCTATCACGCTGGGAATCTCTGCCATTGAGGCCGTCCTGTGTCTCATACAAGTCATCAACGGAATCATCGGGGTGATCTGCGGCACCTGCTTGAGAAAAAGGAAGGTCAACGTAAGTCTTTTAGTAATGGTCATTCCTGCAGAATAAAGGGCTGTTCACACTTATCTGTTTTGCTAAATGAAAATACACCGATAGCCATAACATTATAGCCACCCACCATAAAATCACCATCCACTTAATATTGAGTAGGTACCCCTTTTGCTGCCAAAACAGCCCTGTTCCATTGAAGGTATGGACTCCTCTAGTCCCCTGAAGGCATGCTGTGGTATCTGGCACCAAACCACCAGTAGCAGATCCTTTAAGTCATCGTAAGTTGTGAGGTGGGGCCTCCATGGAACTCCAGTTAGCATGCCCCATAACAGTCATTACCACTGTGGGGTTCACACAATTGACACAAATCCTTTTTGGACCCAGTTCAAGCGCCATTCCCTTTGTGAGCATGTCGAGAGCTCCTTTTGTGGCACAGTATACTGCATGGTCTTGAGGGGCCACCTGAGATGCCTGGCTGGACACGTTGACAATGGCTGAATGTTTTTTTCAGCACATCCCACAGATTCTCAATTGGATTGAAATTTGGAGAATTTGGAGGCCAAGTCAATTCCTCAAAGACACTATCATGGTCCAGTTCCCTTGTGCCCCTTGTAGGTGCTTTTGGCTGTGGACACGGGTCAGCATGGGCACACTGACCGGTCTGCTGTAACACAGCCCCATATGCAACAAATTGCAATGCACTATGGTTTCTAACACCTTTCTATGGAACCCAGCATTACCCTTTACAGTAATTTAAAGTACAGTAGCTTTTTTATTGGATCAGACTATACGGGACAGCCTTTGCTCCACATATGCATCAATGACCCCTCACCGCCAGCGACCCTGCCGTGGATTCACTGGATTTCCTACCTTGGACCACTTTTTGTAGGTCCTGACTACTACAGACCGGGAACATCCCAAAACAGCTGCAATTGTGGAGTTGGGCTGACCCAGTTGTCTAGCCATTACAATTTGGCCCTTGTCAAAGTCGCTCAAATCCTAACGCCCACCCATTTTTTTTTTTTTTCAACACATCAACTTGAGGACAACATGTTCACTTGATGCCTAATACATCCCACCCACTTTCAGATGCCATTGTAATATTATTATTATTATACAGGTTTTATATAGCGCCAACAGTTTGTGCGCTAAATAAGATAATAAAAGTTACCGGTCACTTTACCTGTCAGTGGTTCTAATGTTATGGCTGATTGGTGTATATTTCAAGCAGAAATCCTTATAATTACTATATGGCTAGCTCAGACTCATGCACTACAGATTTGCACATTTAAAAAAAAAAAAATAGGAGATCTGGCGTGATGTGTGGTATGTTGGCTCAAAAAAAAAAAAAAAAAAAGGAATCGAAAGTGCAGAAAAAATGCATGTATCTGCATTATGGAAATTCTCTATTCTTGATGTACTTACACTTTCACCAGACACAACATCTTGAGTGTGTGCAAAAGCCCAAAGACCGACATATGCCAGAAGCAGAAGTTGTGCTTCTATCAGCCTTAAAGAGGAGGGCCCATGAAAAAAAAAAAAAAAAAAAAAAAAAAAATTAAAAGTCAGCAGCTACAAATACTGCAGCTGCTGACTTTTAATCGGACCCTTACCTGTCCCAGGGTCCAGCGATGCGGGGGATCGAAGCCTCGCTCATCTCCCCCACCGCTCGGCGGCACCGGCATTTTAACTGTGGGCTCCCGGCTGTGGCTTCACAGCCGGGCACCCACTGCTCATGCGCAAGCCGAGCCGCGCGCTGTCACTGGCCCCGTAATCATCTGGGACTGGTCACGTGTCCCAGATGATTGACAAGAGGGAGGGGAGAGAGGCGATCTCCCTTCCTGCACCGACGGAAGTGATGTCACCAGCTCAGGCACCGAAGAAGGCAGACTACGAGGGACCCCCTAGCAACAGGCATTTAGAGGTGAGTAAAAAAAAAAAAAAATTTTCTCCAAATGTTTTTTTATGATTTTTTTTAAAGCACAATACTAATTTTTTCTTTTTTGGGGTGGAACTCCACTTTAATGAGGTCTTCATTCCCTAGTTATTGCTGATCCCGCTCCTCAGTCTGTGGAATGCCATTTGCTGTTCAGGCTGGTCAGGGTTGAAGTGATAAAGAGTTTTGGGGAGTTCTCTTGTGATTTATGTCTTACCTGACACTAAGGTAAAGAGAAAGATTTTTAACCACTTACGGACCGCCCGCCGTCGCTTTACGCCGCTACTTTGAAGAGGAATATCGTTGTTATGGCAGCAGCTAGCTACCATAACCCTGGTATCCTCTTCTTCAACAGGTGGTCCGCTTTCAGACAAAAATGGTCTCTGCAGTGGATTTGCAGCAAGATCACTTTTATCAGCGGCGGGAGAGGGGCCCCCCTCCCACCACGCTCCGGTGCCCTTTTCCGCTTACCGTAGCCGTCGGTAGAGGCAGAGGCGATCGGGTTCTTCTCCCTGTTAGACATGGAGATGAGTAAGGGGAAGATGGCCCCCACCCATCTCCATTGCGGAAGCGATGTCAAAACGTCACTTCCGCCCATAGCGGTTAAAGGAACATGTTTTTTTTTTTTCAAATGACATTTAATTAACATTTTTTTTTTTTTTTTATAGCATTTTAGTGTAAATATGAGATCTAAGGTGTTTTTGACCCCAGATCTCATATTTAAGAGGTCCTATCATGCTTTTTTTTATTACAAGGGATGTTTACATTCCTTGTAATAGGAATAAAAGTGACACAATTTTTTTTAAAAGACCAGTGTAAAAATAAAAAAGTATAATAAATAAGAAAAAATCATTTTTTTTAAACGCGTCGAGCTCGCGTGCAGAAGTGAACGCATACGTGAGTAGTGCCCGCTTATGAAAATGGTGTTCAAACCACACATATGAGGTATTACCGCGATTGTTAATTACATAGGTCATTTAGAGCAGTGACTGGGTAGGTTTCCCCAGTGTGCCAAATAAAATTCCTGGACACGTTATTTGCATCTAAAACAATGTAGTATATGGGTCCTCTGCAAAAAGTGTGTAGTGGACCTACCCAGTCCTGAGACCTGCAAAGAGAACCTTCAAGAGACTGTATTGGGAACAGCGGGATGAAGAGGTGCTTTGTTGCACTGTCCTTCTAAAGCTGCTGAACCAAATGCCTCCTATAACTCTGGGACTGGCTTAACAACCCAGAATCTGGGGGGGGCCCTCCTACATGCCAGATTTCTACATACATTGCATGTAATTGCTCATGCAGTGATTACTTGTGGACAGGGCTTTTTTTCCTCAAACAATAGGTGCTGGAACTCAACCACGACCCCCCAAAACCCCTCCACCCACACACTCTCCAAATCACATCAAATAGTGGGTGTGGTCAATAAAATTTCACGAACAGTAGGAGGGTCTTAAAGGTCATTAAATACCAAGATTGCATTACACACAGAGTGCAGAGCTGTCACTTGTAAACACAGAAAGCGGACTTTTGTGTATACAAGTGATAGTGATGGGCAGGGAGCAGAGGGTCTGAGCCAGAGGTGGTGGAACTGAGTTCCACCAAGTTCCCCCTGAAAAAAAGCCCTGCCTGTGGATGAGCCACGAATAGCTGCCGGAGCTGTTAGCCTACCTTTGCTTTCAATAGGGCTTCCGGTCCACAGCTAATTGCAGGGAACCTCACTGGGTCTTCCACAGCTAATCCTAATCTGCCCCAACAACAAGTGTGAATGGGGTCTAAAGAGAGGGATTAGAACACCTGTGTCTCTATTAGGAAGATTCACCCTCTCCAATTGCCCTGTTTAGCGTTATTGCCGAGATTGAAAGTGAAAGAAAATCCCAATTTGAGTTGTCACCAGAACAGGAATAGAGGGGAAATCTTCCAGTTGGCACCATTGCTCTGGTGACAACCAGGAATTCCCTCACTTTGGAGGAATTTCTTCTCACTTCCGGTTTTTGGCCATGGAACAGGAATTGAGAGGACACAGATAGCAAAATAATTGACAGGGGTTATAACCCTCGCTTACTCTATCCAAATTTTAAAAAAAAGTGGTTTGCCTTTAGTTCTACTTTAACGGTATTGTATAAGATAAAACCAGGGTATTCTGAAAACCTGTTGTAATCATTGTGTGTATTTTTTTCAGGCTGCTGTTGCTTGAAACACTGGGATAAGGAGTCTTCTGAATACATTCTTCTCTGGATTTAAAGTTAGCAATAATATATTTTGAAGGGGATATCCATACCTCCCAACTTTTTTAGATGGGAACGAGGGACACTTTAGAAATTGGATGAAAGGTTTAGCCCTGGGAAACACTTTTTTGGAAGATAAAAAGTGCATTTTATATACAACTATATATATCAGACCAAAATAAGGCACAAATGAGCGGGGAATAAGGGACAGAGGGACTTTGTTCCAAATCAGGGACATTCCCTCGAAATCAGGGACAGCTGGGAGCTATGGATATCCATATTTTTACATTTTTTTTTAGACACGTGTGAATGTGATCTTCTTAATGTAAAAGATCTTTTTATCATATTTTTAATATTTTAGAAATCTTATTCTGCATAGAGTTTTAATTATGGAAGTCAGACAAATGTACTTATTATATATGTATACTGCACCTCTAGCTTCAAATGAATGTATTCCATTGTAAGCTTTAAAAAGTAATGTGCCTACTATCATTAAAGCATAACTAAGCCCAAGAACAAAAATGTTATATATTGCAGCTTCCAGTCCTTGGGCCCCCTTCACATAAGCGGTCCGATCAGGCCTGTCTGTTTTTCAGGTGGACCTGATCGGACCCTCCATTCTCCTCTTTGGAATGGCGGATGTAAACCGACTTATGTCCGTTTTATTCACTTTCTCTAATTGCCCTGTTTAGCGTTATTACCGAGATTGAAAGTGAAAGAAAATCCCAAATTTTAGTGGTCACCAGAACAGGAATAGAGGGGAAATCTTCCATTTGGGACACTTGCTCTGGTGACAACCAGGAATTCCTTCACTTTGGGGGGGGGGGGGGGGGGGGGTTCTTCTCACTTCCTGTTTTTGGACATGGAACAGGAATTGAGAGGACACAGATGGCATAAAACGGACAGCTGGTTCGTTTACATCTGACCACCCATACTATATACCTACAATCTTCCTATTCACAGTGCAACTATGCATCTAAAATATCAATACCCTAAGGTCAGTACAACATCTGGTCAATAACCACAGATAGCTACCACAAAATACAAAGTACCTTCCTGTGGTTATTGACCAGATGTTGTACTGACCTTAGGGTATTGATAGTTTAGATGCATAGTTGCACCGTGTGTAGGAAGATTGTAGGTATATAGATTAGTGCAGCTTTGGTGGGTCCTTTCCGTAATTGTGATTGGTACATTAAGATAGATTAGCGCCACATATCCACCTTACTTTAATTACTTATCCACCAGGGTGTGTGAGTACACCTTTTTATGTTGGCAGCTTTTCATCTGGTACTATTATTTGTGTTATTTTATTGATGAGATTGTGGTTTTGCGCACTAGTCCTTGCATTTTCATTTTGTATTAATTTTCAATTTTTAGGGTAAGACATTTTTGAGCAAGTACAGAACTTACCTGTTGGTCTTTTCAGAAATGCCGTGTCCTTGTCACTTCTTGTGAGACAAACAGAAAGCAAAAACAATGTTATCTTTTTTTGTTTAAATTCTAGCTCCCTTGTCATCTCATCTTCAGGACTTCTCCTGAGCCTCTCCCATCCTCTGGATCTCCCTACCCCTATCTGTACAACTATCTCCTAGTCTGTCCATTATTAGATGGTCTATGAAAACCCTTCTCTTCAGAGAAGCCTATCTTGCCTTCACCTAACAACAGGGCTCTCTGATTTCTGCTGTATTAAATTGAAATGTTACTGTACTGTCTGCCCTTATGTTGTAAAGTGCTGCTTAAACTGTTGGCGCTATATAAATCCTGTATAATTAAATAATGATAACTACTAATCCCCACACCCCCATGTAATAGATGAACAAAGGCCAATATGCTTGAAGTCTAGCCTTGGTGGCAACCATGGCTCCCTCCATAGATACAGTGGAGCAGTGAGCGTAGCGGCCTAGGGACAGGAAATGTATTATTCTCAGGATTACTAAGTGAAAATATAGAAAATAAAGCCTGATGCCGCCTACACACGGTCGGACTTTTCATCTACAAAAGTCCGACGGACGCCGACGGACTAAAGCCGGCTGACAATCCCATCATGTGTGGGCTTCCCCAGACTTTCAGCGGATTTTTCCAGCTGCAAATCTGATGGACTTTAGATTTGAAACATGCTTCAAATCTTTACGTCGCGACTACGCCGGACCCAGAAATCCACTCGTCTGTATGCTAGTCCGACGGACAAAAACCCACGCTAGGGCAGCTATTGGCTACTGGCTATCAACTTCCTTATTTTAGTCCAGTGTACGTCATCACGTACGAATCCGTCGGACTTTTGTGTGATCATATGTAGGCAAGTCCGTTCATTAGAAAGTCTGCCGCAAGTCCGCCAAAAGTCCGTCAAAAGTCTGTCAGACGGGCTGTCGGACTTTTGTAGCCGAAAAGTCCGACCGTGTGTACGCGGCATGAGAAAACTAAAACTACTGCACCCACCTTATCTAAGGACTGGTAGTCTGAAATATTCCATTTTTGTTTTAGGTTTAGATACTCTTCCCTCTGATTTAGCTTAGTTACGGAGGAATGACTTTCTGAGCAAAGCCCTGTGTGCTGCCATTCCACCATCCCATGAGACTTATTGGACTGTGGAACGCCAGTTGGCAGGTTTTGGCTGTGAAGTTGTAAAAAGTCAGATCCCAGTAACAAAGAGAAACTGCAGCATTTGATAGGAGGTATCCCATGTCAAACTCGCCCATTGAGATCAGTGGGGCTGCACCAAAATCACAAGCCAAATATTTGGCAATTGAAAAAAACGGACATCAGGAGGTTGCAGTAGCGCCTCCTGAACACCTTCCAGCTGCTGCTATACCTCCCCGATGTGTAGACATAAAACATTTTTAATGACAAGAGCATGGATTTACTACATTTTTTACTGAAGAGAAAGCAAAAGGAAAGTCGCATTGATTAATCAACAAATCGCAGAGTATAAAAATGCATTGGAAGCCTATAAAGATACACCAGCGTTTACTACACTCACCATCCAATTAAACAGAGTACTAGAAAAGAAGGATATAGATATCAAACAAAGAAAGAGAAGAAAATATCTTAGGGATACTAATTATTACCAATTAGAACAAAGTTACAAGTGGCAATTAAATCTGAAGGAAGGAAGGAATGGATCTGTCACATCTGCACCAGAAAGGGAGGTACGGATGTTCACCCCTATAAAAGAACAAAGACAGAGATCTCCCGTGAGATATTATGAGAATGAACAAGAGAGACAATCTAGGAATTACATGGAAGAAACACCCACACAACAGCAGTATAATGGACCCAGAACACCGAGACCATGGTGGCAGAATAAGAATAACCAATCTAAACCATGGAATAAATCTCCTAGAAAACCATTCTGGAAACATAATGGTGGTAAAAAACCACGCAAACATTCCAATAATAAATATGATCACTGCAGAAATAGGGGGTATGACCAATATAAAGATCAATACCAGAATGATTACACAAACTCATCCAATTATGGACACCATAGACAATACCATCAAGGGAGGTCTGGGGAACCCAATTCAGATAATTATTATCAGAACTATCAAGACAGACAAGAAGCCAGAACATACCACCAGTATCAACAAAACTATGAAGGAAATCGAGAACAGCATGAACAATATCAATATGCACCTAGATACAGCCCAATCCAAACGCACAATCGTTATGAACCACTGAGAGACTACAGAGATACCAACCCACCCACTCCTTTTTTAGACCGTCGCATAAATATAACCCCCCCAAGACAAACAAGACCGGCAGACCCAAGAAGTCCAAACGCAAAAGGGGATGCAGAGGAGGATACAAGGTCAAAAAGGAAAAGGGAGCATTAGGGGAAGGAATATACAACCTAAGTGGAGTTGAACTATCACAGAATGAAATAAAACTGTTAGACAAGGGCTTGAAGTACGCACCAAAACGGATTCTCAATAAATTCAACTTATACGTGGACATAGAAAAATATACGAGAAAATTAAACATTAAAAAATATATGTTAAACAAACCAGTGGCCGTTGATAGGAATACCAGGGACTTAACAGAAACCTCAGGAAAAGTTGTATATAGTCAATTAAGAAACAAATCTCTTTTCAACCCTCAAGTGCATAATAATCAGCACATTGAGGTTTTTAATAAAATTATTACACAGGAAATTGAGAAGATGAAAATAAGAAAAATCAGTGACCCAACAACGATTAAAAATGGAATAAAAGAACTGGAAGAAAATAAAAGAATAGTAATTAGACCGGCGGACAAAGGAGGGGCAATTGTAATCTTGTCCAAAGAATATTACAACGAGGAACTTCAAGGACAGCTCAATGACAGCAACACATATATAAAACTAAAAAGGAAACCCCACAAAAAAAGAGTACAAAAGGGAACTACAGGAATTAATTAAAAAAGGAAGCACGAGAGATATTTTAACCAAGAAGGAGGAAAAATACCTTGTACCGGAGACATGTAGGGTTCCAGTAATATATACAGTACCTAAAATACATAAGGATCAAGTAAAACCTCCCGGACGCCTGATTATTAATGGGATTCAATCCATTAATTCTAGACTTGGGGAATATGTCGACAATTATTTACAACCATTAGTACCAAAAACACCAGCCTATTTAAAAGATACTAAACATCTGATACAGGAACTTAATAAAATTACAATTCAACCCGAACAAAAATATATACTTGTTACAGCGGATGTGTCATCACTGTATACTAATATAGGACATGAGAATGCCATATCAGCAACAAAATGGGCCATGAATAAATACAGTAACCTAATATCAAAACAAAAGAAATTTATACTAAGATGTTTAGCATTCGGATTGCAACATAACTATTTCTGGTTCAATTCGGAATACTACAGGCAATTAAATGGTATAGGGATGGGAGCTAAGTATGCCCCAAGCGTCGCAAATCTATTTATGTCTGAGTGGGAGGAGCAAGCGATATACAACAACACCCCTACACAATTAATAATGTACAGACGATTTATAGATGACTGCATCATGTTATGGAAGGGTAAAGAGGAACCACTCCGAAGATTCTTGGAAGAATTAAATAATAATGAAAAAAATATTGAATTGAATTATGAAGTAAACACTCAATCTGCACAATTCCTGGATTTAGAGATAGAACTAACCAATAATGGAACAACAACAAAAACGTTTTTCAAACCTGTAAAAAGAAATCGTTTTATTCCGGTGGACAGCTGTCTTTTTGACCCCTGGCTTATAAATATACCGAAAGGACAATTTGTACATCTAAGGAGGAATTGTACTGAAAAAAACACTTTCCTTGAACAAGCAGGAAATGTAGGTGAAAAGTTTGTCCAGAAAGGATATAACAGGATATTTATAGAAGAAAAAATAAAGGTAGGTTGCAAATATTAATAGAGATGAACTTATTCAGAACAAAACAAAAGAACCTACAATGATGTCACAAGATGTCCCCATGATTATGGATTTTAACATACAACACCGCAAAATAGAAAAGATTTTTAAAAAGCACTGGCCACTTTTATTAGCAGATCATCAATTGAGAAAAATATTACCGGATAAGCCAAAATTTGTTTACAGAAGGGAACCTACGTTAAGAGACATAATTGCAAAAAATGTTCTTGACCCCCCCCGAAAGCATCAAAAAAATTGTCTTCTTTCCAAAGAAAAGTTGTTATCCGTGTACACAGTGTTACGCATGCACAAACACCAAGCTGAATGGACAAAAATGCGTCAACTTCAAAGCCACAAGTAATGGCACTCAATATGAGATCAAAGACTTCCTGAAATGTAGAAGTGAAGGGGTTGTATATGTGTTGGAATGCCCATGTTCATTATAATATATTGGAAGAGCAAAAAGACCACTATGGAAGAGAATTAGGGAACATATTCAGAATATCATAAAAAGATTCCCCAAACAGTGTTTCAAGGCATTTCTCCACACATCATCAAAAAAATCCAGTATTTTTAAAATTCTGGGCCATAGAAAAATATAATGCACATTGGAGAGGGAGCAATAAGGTGAAAGAACTGAGTAAACAGGAATCAAGATGGATTTTTAACATGCGTACACTCACGCCACTAGGCTTAAACATAGATTTTGATTTAAACTGTTTTATATCAGATTTTTAAAAAGTATGTTTTTTAATATATATTTTTTATTTTTAGGAAAAATGTTTTTTGAATTTTCAGGGAATTTTTTATGCATTTTAGAATCAATCTGGATATATATTTTAATTACTAATTTCTTCATATGATGGTTAAAAGTCCATATATCGTAAATATGCAGAACCATATGTGTGAGTATGACATTGTCGAGTTTTTAGAAGATATCTTGTCAAAAGGTGAAGTTCCATATCTAAAACAGCAGGGGGAGTATTAAACACTACATTGAATATGTAATGGGGAGATAAAATATATCTTTTAAATTTTAATGTATATTGTTTTAGTTAGGGAGTTACTTTTTTTATTATATATAGGATTCTATGGTTTTTTAAATTATCAGTATTGTATTAAAGAAACTTTTTAAATGGAGGAAGTATAGGAGTAAACCATAGTAGAAGTCCCTAGCATTTGCAGTGTGTGAGATAGCAGCAGCGGTGGATGAAGCATCTTACCGCTTTGCAGCTGATCGATAAAAAGCGATCCCATCTAGGAGGTTATGTGAGTGGAACAACTCTAGCTGATAGATAGTATCTAATTAGTGGTTAATCTCTGCGCAATGGATATTTAATTTCTCTTTTTACATGCCCGAAATCTGAGTGGAGGAGCGATTTAAGAAGAAGTGAAAGAAGGAAAGTAACACATTTGTTTTCACTAAGTTATATACTTTGTTTCAATATTATCATTTACTATATTATCACATACTATATTATTTACAATATTATCATGTGGCAACTCACCTCTTCATAGAAGGTTAATAGATTGGTTTGGCAAGAACAATTCTTCATGAATCTATGCTGGTTACTGCTAATGATACCGTTCTCATTACTAAAATCTTGTATATAGTCCCTTATCATCCCCTCCAAGAGTTTACATACTATTGATGTTAGGCTAACTGGTCTGTAATTCCTAGGGATGTAATTTGTGCCCTTTTCAAATATTGGTGCTACATTGGCTTTTCTCCAATCAGCTGGTACCATTCCAGTCAGTAGACTGTCAGTAAAAATTAGGAATAATGGCCTGGCAATTACTTGACTGAGTTCCCCAAGTACCCTCGGGTGCAAGCCATCTGGTCCCACTGATTTATTAATGTTAAGTTTCCCAAGTCTAATTTTAATTCTGTCATCTGTTAACCATGGAGGTGCTTCCTGTGATGTGTCATGAGGATAAACACTGCAGTTTTGGTTACTGAAGCCCCTCGATTTCCTCGTAAAGACTGAGGAGAAGAATAAATTCAATATCTTGGCCATCTCCCCATCCTTCGTAACCAGATGTCCTTCCTCATGCTTTATGGGGCCAATATGGTCTGTCCTCCCTTTTTTACTATTTACATACCTCAAGAATTTCTTGGGATTTTTTTTGCTCTCCTCCGCTATGTGTCTTTCATGTTCTATCTTAGCCGTCCTAATTGCACCCTTACATTTCTTGTTGCATTCTTTATAAAGTCTGAATGCTGATGATGATCCCTCAACCTCATTTTTTTGAAGGCCTTCTCCTTTGCTTTTATATGCATTTTTATATTGGAGTTAAGCCATCCAGGACTTTTGTTCGCTCTTTTCAATTACCCAATGGGATGAATTGGCTAATGCCCTGATTTAATATGCTCTTAAAGCAAACCCATCACTCCTCTGTGTTCTTTGTTCCTGAGATTTTATCCCAATTTATGTCTTCTAGCAAGGTTTGTAGTTTAGGGAAGTTGGCTCTTTTGAAATTCAGTGTCTTTGTATTCCCTTTAGGTTTCTTATTTGTGTGATTAATACTGAAGCCAATTGACTTGTGATCGCTGTTACCTAAATTACCCCGTATTGCCACATCCGTGATCAGGTCTGTATTGTTGGGAATTAGTAGATCCATTTGCGCTTTATTTCTAGTTGGTGCATCTACTATCTGACCCAAAAAATTGTCCTGCAAGACATTTAGGGACTGGCGAGCCTTAGATGAATGCATGGTTCTCTTCGCCCAGTCTATGTCTGATGATAACACTTCCCATCCTTACTGCTAATCCAAATTGTTATAGGAGATCTGTCTCCCCTTCCTCCCTCAGGTTAGAGGGCCTATAGCATACTCCCAGTAATATTTTCCCCTTAGCTTCATCCCTTTGGAGCTCTACCCATAAGGATTCCACCTCCTCCCTAGCTCCCTTAGTGATGTCATCTCTCACATTCATTTGTACATTATTCTTGATATATAGGCATACCCCTCCCCCTTTTTACCCTCTCTATCCCTGCAATAAAGGAAATACCCTTGAATGTTTGCCAGCCAATCATGAGAGCTGTTGAACCAGGTCTCCGAAATTCCTACAAAATCCAAATCCTCCTCGTACAACAGTATCTCTAGTTCACCCATCTTGCCTGCCAGGCTCCTGACACTTGACACTGAACTGGAGAAAAGTGGCTGTTTGGCCATTTTATTAACAAATAAAAAACCTCAATAATCAAAAAACAGTAACCGTAATGTATCACTAGAACTAGGTTGCAGGTCTTAGGAGGCATCCTATAACCCCATTCAGCTTGGGTATCGCCGTTAAACTCAATTATCCCCAGCTGCGCAGCACCGGCTCGGGGACAAACCCATTTCACTTCACTATCCCTAGCCGCGCAACACCGTCTCAGGGAAAAACATTACAGCTCCAAAGTGTTAATGCCTCCACAAACCCCCAACCGCCACACCTCTAGGCTAATAAACTGAAAAAAAATCCAAAATTGAAGGGTGGGAGGGTGGTATTTCCTTCTTCTTTGGATCCACCAGGAGTCTGCTGTTGTGTGCCGAGCCCACCACCTTCCTGAAAAACAACCAGCCAATCCTGATAACCTTCCCCTCCTCACACCCTGTAATTAACCCTTTCTTGTCAGTTATCACTGTCTCCCCTATCATGAAGCCATTTGCCTATTTTTTTCGCTTTTATTGCTACGGACCTGTCTTTAAGGTCGGATCAGACAAAGTGTTAGCTCTCTGACTATTTTCAGTGTACACAAAATCATATGTAATGGAAGAGTTTTATATTTTTTTATCTTTAAATTATTGTGTTATGCGTGCCGCATTACTACTCTCCATGAAGCACCCAAAGCTGTCCCAGGTCTTTTACAATCCTATAGTGTATACTATAAAAAAAGCGTGCAATGCACTGCTAAAGTGTTCGGGTTTGGCTTGCAGAAAAAGGTGGCAACCCTAGCTTTAAACTTCTCCACCACTTTAACCCTGACCTGCCTGGTGTGTTCCTTGGCCTTCATGAAGCTGTTTGTTCACTAAGGTTCTCTAACAAACCTCTGAGGGCTTCACAGAACAGCTGCATTTATACTGAGATTAAATTGCACACAGGTGGACTCTGTTTACTAATTAGATGACTTCTGAAGGCAATTGGTTCCAGTACATTTTAGTTAGAGGTATCAGAGTAAAAGGGGGGCTGAATACAAATGCACGCCACACTTTTCAGATATGTATTTGTAAAAAATATTGAACCATTTATAATTTTCCTTCCACTTCACAATTATGTGCCACTTTGTGTTGGTCTATCACATAAGATCTCAATAAAATACATTTACGTTTTTGGTTGTAACATAACAAAATGTGGAAAATGAATACTTTTTTAAAAAAAATTAGACATTGACATGATGCTTAAGGCAACATTCAATGGTCTAGTAATCCCAATAAAGGGTTCTGTGGGGTACAGTTATTAGTCTCACAAGCTAAATTTGTTTCTGGGTTTTTAAATCTTTTCTCAAAGACAGTTACCATTGTGGAAAGAGCAACTTGTATGAGTGTCTGAGCCATCATAGACTAAACACTATGAATACAGAATAGTTTATTATTTTTTCGGCTACTTTCACACTGAGGCGCTTTACAGGTACTACAGCGCTAAAAAAAACGCCTGCATAGTGCCTGTAAAGAGCCTCTCCTGTCTCTCCAGTGTGAAAGCCTGAGTGCTTTTACACTGGAGCTGTGCGCTTGCAGGACGGTAAAAAAAAGCAGCATCTTTGCAGCACTGTAGGAGCGGTGTAAACACCGCTCCTAAAACACCCCTGCCCATTGAAATCAATGGGGCAGTGCCGCTTTGCGGGCGGTGTTAACCCTTTTTCAGCCGCTAGCGGGGGTTAAACGCACCCCACTTGCAGCCAAATAGCGCCACTAAAACGACGTTAAAGCGCCGCTAAAAATAGTGGCGCTTTACCGCCGACGCCTGCCCGTGTATGAAAGTAGCCTTACTCTAGCTCGTCCATGGTGGCACACATGGGTTGAGACCTCTTCCCTTCAAAGTTCATAGAAGCAGTAATTATACGAGGTTTTTAATCCGATAATAGTAGATTTCTCTTAGGCTGCATTCACACCTGGGCATTTTGAATTGTGGGCAGAATTGCCGTGATTCTGCCAGGAAGTCCAAAACGATCTGCTAAAAATTACAGAGCACACAGCGCAAATGTCAGATGCTATTCATTTTAAGGTCACCTAAAAAAAGCTTTAGTAAATAGACAGTCCAGTACCTTAAAGTAGTACTTAATTCAAAAAAAAAAAAAAAAAAAATGTGAAGTCTTGTAAGGCCTCATGCACACACAAAAAGCTATCCAGATACCGCTCACTCCAAAACCGCTGTTCGGTATTTAGCACAATACCCTGCAAGTTTTGCTTGCTGGGCTTTGTGGTACACCAACAGATTTGGAGTGGAGAGGAATAGGACCTCTTTCAAGCTTTTCAAGGAGATTGGAGTCCTCTTTGGATAGCTTTTCACTCATTTAGGGAAAGACTATGTCAAGGGAGGGATGCAGACAAAACCCAGAGAAGAATAAGAGGAATACTGTACAGGGGATCTCTTTGCTGGCCAGTAAGGCTGGTTGCTGAACAGTTTCTGGCATCTCTACTTTGGGAGTGACAGACCTGGAACAAGCAAATTAATCAGAACTCCTGACACTTGTTACACATCAGTGCCTCCTATTACTGACGCCATTGGATGACCACAAAAGCAAAGGAATTAGAATTCAAATTGATTGTAAAGGCAGAAGGTTTTTTACCTAAAGCAGAAACACAGGTAATAGCTGCAGCCACCAGTAATCTGTGCACCTAGCCACAGCAAAAATCGAAATGCCTGTGCCATTTGCGCCTGCCCTAATCGCCAGTGTGAATGTTGCCTAAAAAGACCACAGTATACAGAGGAGCCTTGGCATAGGCACATATATTTGCAAAAGTGCACAAGTAAGCCATCGGTTTCAAACATAAGTTGTTAGATAGGGCCAATTTAGCGATTTTACAGCCTAGCTGGTAAGTGTCCCAGGAAATGTTTGTCTGTTTGTATTGTGCGTTGCCCTCCCATGTGCATTTTACTGCAAAGGCGAGTTATAAATTGGGGTTGGTTGCCATCTTTTTGTATAACAACAACCAGGGCATTCGCAACACTTCTACATTCAATTGAATGAGTTGCACAAAGCCTGCCGAGAGTGACATATTGGATCATTTTTCAGCTTTAAGGGGGGGGGGGTCCGCAATTTTCTCCTTGAAATAAAGGAATATCAAACTATGAAATATACTACACAGCAGTTTTGTTATTAAATGAAACTTACGAAGAACCTTCAGTTTGGCGTCGAGCTTTATGTGTCTTGGAATGACAACTTGCATATTCTCCATTCCACACTGCACATCCAGGTCCTCATCTTGTACAGCCAAAGTAATAAAAACCCCAGTGATTGCATAGTACGCACTGACTAGGGCCCTCAGCGACATGGCTCCCTTTATTCTAACACCTCACTTTATGCTAGAGGATATCCTACCTGGACTCTTATATTAGGAGTGTGTTGAGTACAGGACACCTGAGCAGGATTGCAGTTAACTCTTCCATAGACTGCACAGACAGTGTTTCAACTTTATTCATGGCACACAAGCCAGGGCTGACGTGGTTGCGTTAGGGGAAGCCCCGCCCACTTTTACTCATTCCTGCAGGTTAACCTGTTGTGTGCTCACTGGACACTCAGCACGGAGCATTGTACAAAGCTCAAACACACATCGCAGTGGCGGCCCGTCCATTAGCACCGCCCCCTCTCTCCTCGACACCCCCCTATATCTATAATGGATTCATCGTTCATGCATAGTATGAATCTATCCATGGCCACCGCGGCCACCACCTATTCAGGCGTGTTTTTTTAAGCACCTGATTACAGCCATAGGCTCTAATAGGCTTCAAAATAGGGTGGCTTGTGGCGTAGAGCATTGTGCCATGAGTCCACCCAAGTGTTACAACTGGGAATGAATTTTGGTGTCGGTGGCCGCCCCCCCCCCCCCCCCACTGGCCGCTACTGCACACATGCATGTGTATGTGTGTGTATATATATATATATATATATATATATATATATATATATATATATATATACACAAAATATATTGTCAAAAGTATTGGGATGCCTGCCCTTAAACTGCATTCACACCTGAGCGTTTCAAAGTTGCGCGTTTTTGCCACGACTTTGTACAGGTCATCAATGTAAAAAGCAGAAAAATGCCTGTAATCTGCCCCAAAGAAGCTTGTGTTCTTTTTTGAGCTTAAGGCGTTTTTCAGGCGTTTTGCTTCAGGTGACAAAACGCTCAGCTGTGAACAGGTCCCATTGAAATTAATGGAATTTTACTTGTTGGGCGTTTTTTTTTTTTTGAGCTGAAAACGTTCAGGTGTGAATGCAGCCTTACATGCACAAGAACTTTAACCACTTAAGGACCGGAGCATTATGCTGCTTAAGGACCAGAGGACTTTTTCCAATTTGGCACTGCGTCGCTTTAACTGCTAATTGCGCGGTCATGCAATGCTGTACCCAAACGAAATTTGCGTCCTTTTCTTCCCACAAATAGAGCTTTCTTTTGATGGTATTTGATCACCTCTGCCGTTTTTATTTTTTGAGCTATACACGGAAAAAGACCGACAATTTTGAAAAAAAATGATATTTTCTACTTTTTGTTCTAAAAAAAATCCAATAAACTCAATTTTAGTCATACATTTAGGCCAAAATGTATTCGGCCACATGTCTTTGGTAAAAAAAATGTCAATAAGTGTATATTTATTGGTTTGCGCAAAAGTTATAGCGCCTACAAACTAGGGTACATTTTCTGGAATTTACACAGCCTTTAATTTATGACTGCCTATATCGTTTCTTGAGGTGCTAAAATGGCAGGGCAGTACAAAACCCCCCAAATTACCCCATTTTGGAAAGTAGACACCCCAAGGAAATTGCTGAGAGGCATGTTGAGCCCATTGAATATTCATTTTTTTTGTCCCAAGTGATTGAATAATGAAAAAAAAAAAAAAAATTTACAAAAAGTTGTCACTAAATGATATATTGCTCACACAGGCCCAGATGGCCTAACCCCCCCCCCCCCCAAATGACCCCATTTTGGAAAGTAGACACCCCAAGCTATTTGCTTTGAGGCGTGTTGAGTCCATGGAATATTTTATATTTTGACACAAGTTGCGGGAAAGTGACAAATTTTTTTTTTTTTGCACAAAGTTGTCACTAAATGATATATTGTTCACACAGTCCATGGGCATATGTGGAATTGCACCCCAAAATACATTTAGCTGCTTCTCCTGAGTACGGGGATACCACATGTGTGGGACTTTTTAGGAGCCTAGCCGCGTACGGGGCCCCGAAAACCAATCACCGCCTTCAGGATTTCTAAGGGTGTAAATTTTTGATTTCACTCTTCACTGCCTATCCCAGTTTCGGAGGCCATGGAATGCCCAGGTGGCACAAACCCCCCAAATGACCCCATTTTGGAAAGTAGACACCCCAAGCTATTTGCTGAGAGGCATGGTGAGTATTTTGCAGCTCTCATTTGTTTTTGAAAATGAAGAAAGACAAGAAAAATGTTTTTTTTTTCTTTTTTCAATTTTCAAAACTTTGTGACAAAAAGTGAGGTCTGCAAAATACTCACTATACCTCTCAGCAAATAGCTTGGGGTGTCTACTTTCCAAAATTGGGTCATTTGGGGGGGTTTTGCCACCTGGGCATTCCATGGCCTCCGAGACTGTGATAGGCAGTGAAGAGTGAAATCAAAAATTTATGCCCTTAGAAAGCCTGAAGGCGGTGCTTGGTTTTCGGGGTCCCGTGCGCGGCTAGGCTCCCAAAAAGTCTCACACATGTGGTATCCCCGTACTCAGAAGCAACAGAATGTATTTTGGGGTGTAATTTCACATATTCCCATGGCATGTTTGAGCAATATATCATTTAGTGACAACAAAAAAAAAAAAATTTGTCTCTTTCCCGCAACTTGTGTCACAATATAAAATATTCCATGGACTCGACATGCCTCTCGCCTCTCAGCAAATAGCTTGGGGTGTCTACTTTCCAAAATGGGGTCATTTGGGGGGTTTTGAACTGTCCTGGCATTTTATGCACAACATTTAGAAGCTTATGTCACACATCACCCACTCTTCTAACCACTTGAAGACAAAGCCCTTTCTGACACTTTTTGATTACATGAAAAAATATTTTTTTTTTGCAAGAAAATTACTTTGAACTCCCAAACATTATATATTTTTTTAAAGCAAATGCCCTACAGATTAAAATGGTGGGTGTTTCATTTTTTTTCACACAGTATTTGCGCAGCAATTTTTCAAACGCATTTTTTGGGGAAAAAACACACTTTTTTAAAATTTTAATGCACTAAAACACACTATATTGCCCAAATGTTTGATGAAATAAAAAAGATGATCTTAGGCCGAGTACATGGATACCAAACATGACATGCTTTAAAATTGCGCACAAACGTGCAGTGGCAACAAAATTAATAAATTTTTAAAAGCCTTTAAAAGCCTTTACAGGTTACCACTTTAGATTTACAGAGGAGGTCTACTGCTAAAATTACTGCCCTCGATCTGACCTTCGCGGTGATACCTCACATGCATGGTGCAATTGCTGTTTACATTTGATGCCAGACCGACGCTTGCGTTCGCCTTAGCGCGAGAGCAGGGGGGGACAGGGGTGCTTTTTTTTTTTTTTCTTTATTATTTTTTTGCTTTTTTATCTTATTTTTAAACTGTTCCTTTCATTTTTTTTTTTAAATAATTTTTATTGTTATCTCAGGGAATGTAAATATCCCCTATGATAGCAATAGGTAGTGACAGGTACTCTTTTTTGAAAAAATTGGGGTCTATTAGACCCTAGATTTCTCCTCTGCCCTCAAAGCATCTGACTACACCAAGATCGGTGTGATAAAATGCTTCCCCAATTTCCCAATGACGCTGTTTACATCCGGCGAAATCTAAGTCATAAAATGCTTGTAGCTTCCGGTTTCTTAGGCCATAGAGATGTTTGGAGCCACTCTGGTCTCTGATCAGCTCTATGGTCAGCTGGCTGAATCACCGGCTGCATTCTCAGGTTCCCTGTTGAGACAGGAGAGCCAGAGAAAAACACGGAAGACGGTGGGGGGGGGGGGGGGCATTCCCTCCCACTGCTTGTAAAAGCAGTCTAGAGGCTAATTAGCTGCTAGGATTGCTTTTACATGAAAGCCGACCGCTGGCTGAAAAGAATGATACCAAGATGATACCTAAACCTGCAGGCATCATTCTGGTATAACCACTCAAAGTCGTGAATGGCGTACCTGAAGACAAAAAAATGGTTAACAATAAAGCACAGTAAACGGTAAAGTATAAAAAATTGCATACCTGAAAAGCAAACATGATAAAACATAATAACAATAAAACATTGCAGAATAGAATACAGTAAAAAAGAGCAGAACAATAGAGAGAATAGAGAGAGAGAGAACAATAAAACGACAACTATTTTTTTTTATTTTATATTTTTGTTTGTGTTTTTTTTTTTTTTTTTGACACTTTTTTTTTGTAACTGTAACTTTTATAACTGTAACTGGTTCCAGGTTCGGGTCTCTCAAAATGCGATGACATCTTGGGAGACCCTGTGAAAGTGCGCCTAGTCTGTGGAATGCTGTACCCTACGCTAATACTCAACTAGTGGATGGTAGTGTTCAAAACATTCACCAATGCAAAGACCAGGATTGACAGGACAGGAGGGACAATAATAGCGGGTGTCACGCCTATATCCGCGCTTGCTGCAGACACAGCATCTTTTTTGGGAGGGTTCGGTGGGTAGGGGTACTCGGGAGGACATAAAGAAAATGCCTCTCATGCAGCCGACTGCATTTGGTTGGGGATGTGAATGGGGGAAGTACGGGTGCTGCAGAAGTGGTGGGTTCCCAATTAGGATTGGCGAATGCAGCAGGAAGGACATTATGGGCACGACGGGCCTGTGTTTGTCTTTTTGGTGGCAGCGGGACACTACTTGTGCTTGCCACCTCACCAGCTTGAACTGCACTTATGGGACTCGCCACGTCACCAAGTATTACTGAAGTGCTGGTTTGACTACGACCGGGGTGTACTAGGCCGCTGGTGCTTGCCAGTTCACCAAACGCTACCAAAAAAACTGTTAGCGATCGCAGGGATCAGGCCTGACTCTGCGAACGCTGCAGTTATGCGTTTAGTGTTTTGTAAGTGTCAGTGATCGATCGATACTGCACTTGGGTGGGCTGGGATGGGCCGGGCGGAGGGGCAAAACGCAGGTGCTAGCAGGTATCTGGGCTGATCCCGATAACACTGCGTTTTTGGGAACCCTAAACTGCTGGGGACGCTAGTATAGATCTGATCGGATCAGATATCGATCCGTTCAGATACTATACCACTAAGGGAGGTGTACGCTGCGTGCGTGGGTGTTAGCGGTACTGGCGCTAACCTGACGCTGCTTGGGGCTGGTGCTTGCCAGTTCATCAAAACGCTACCAAAAAAATTGTTAGCGATCGCAGGGATCAGGCCTGACTCTGCGAACGCTGCAGTTAGCGTTTAGTGTTTTGTAAGTGACAGTGATCGATCGATACTGCACTTGGGTGGGCTGGGCTGGGCTGGGCGGAGGGGCAAATGCAGGTGCTAGCTGGTATCTGGGCTGATCCCACTAACACTGTGTTTTTGGGAACCCTAAACTGCTGGGGACACTAGTATAGATCTGATCGGATCAGATATTGATCCGATCAGATACTATACCACTAAGGGAGGTGTATGCTGCGTGCGTGGGTGTTAGCGGTACTGGCGCTAATCTGACGCTGCCTGGGGCTGGTGCTTACCAGTTCACCAAAATGCTACCAAAAAACTGTTAGGGATCGCAGGGATCAGGCCTGACTCTGCGAACGCTGCAGTTATGCGTTTAGTGTCTTGTAAGTGACAGTGATCGATCGATACTGCACTTGGGTGGGCTGGGCGGAGGGGCAAAACGCAGGTGCTAGCAGGTATCTGGGCTGATCCCGCTAACACTGCGTTTTTGGGAACCTTAAACTGCTGGGGACGCTAGTATAGATCTGATCGGATCAGATATTGATGCGTTCAGATACTATACCACTAAGGGAGGCGTATGCTGCGTGCGTGGGTGTTAGCGGTACTGGCGCTAATCTGACGCTGCCTGGGGCGACGCATATCACCGCCGGGCGATCAGGGGGCTAAATCTTTATTCGGTAATAAATGGCGGGTGCCCTGACACTATAAAAAATAAACGAACTAACCAGCGTCACCCGTAACGGTTATACGGTGATCAGTGGTGAAAGGGTTAACTAGGGGGCAATCAAGGGGTTAAAACATTTATTAGGTAGTATATGGGGGTCCCTGTCGCTATAAAACGCTGACGGCGAACCTAAATATTTACGTCCCTAACTAGCGTCACCAGTGACACTAATACAGCGATCAGAAAAATGATCGCTTAGCGACACTGGCGACAGGGGGTGATCAAGGGGTTAAAACTTTATTAGGGGGGGTTAGGGGGGTACCCTAGACCTAAAGCGGGCTAACCCTAACTGCCCTAACACACTAACTGTCACAAACTGACACCATGCAGTAATCAGAAAAAAAAAAAAAACTGCTTGGTGTCAGTGTGACGGGGGGGAGGGGTGATCGGGGGGGATTGGGGGTATAAAGTATGCCTGGCATGTTCTACTGTAAGTGTATGTGTTGTGCAACTCACATTGATGTCTTCTCTCCTCGGCGCCGGAACGGAAACTGCCGAGCCGAGGAGAGATGACATCACATCCCCTGCCTGTGTGTACTACACACAGGCAGGGGAGGATTCTCATTGGCTGGGAGTGATCGTGAGGGGGGGCCACGATCGGATGGCCTCCCCCTCATCTCTGATCGCTGCCAGACCAACGGCGACCGCCTCAGGCACCGGGGGGGTCCGATTTTGCCTGCCCGTGCCATTCTGCTGACGTATATCAGCGTGAGGTGGTCGTCAAGTGGTTAATGGCATCACCAGTCTTAGTCTGTAGGGTTCAATATTGAGTTGGCCCACCCTTTGCAGCTATAGCAGCTTCAACTCCTCTGGGAAGGATGTCCACAAGGTTTAGGAGAGTGGACCTTGCTTTGTGCACTGGTCTAAATCATTTGGTGGAGGGGGGATTATGGTGTGGGGTTGTTTTTCAGGGGTTGTTCTTGGCCCCTTAGTTTCATTAAAGGAACTCTTAAGACGTCAGAAAAACAAGACATTTTGGACAATTTCATGCTCCCAACTTTGTGGGAACAGTTTGGGGATGGCCCCTTCCTGTTCCAACATGACTGCACACCAGTGCACAAAGCAAGGCCCATAAAGACATGGACTTATCAAGGATGGTGGAAAATTAACTTCAAGTGCAAATATTCACATTATAACCAAAACATATAAAGTTAAGTGTAACAATCTAAAAAATAAAAATTCCAAAGTGCTATAATGGAGTGAACCTCCCAACTAAAAAGTTGTTGCACTTGAAGTTCATTTGTATTGCAATTATCTGTAGAGGGGTTTCCACCATCCCTGCTAAGTGTAAAAAAAATGTATGTCTTATTCTCATTTTGATGTGTATTACATGTGAAATCACATATCACTGGAATTATTACACTTTGAAATATCTATAGGAGGGGTTTCCACCATCCCTGATAAGTTTAATTTTTTATGTCTTTTTTTCAGTTTGATGTGTATTAGATGTGACATTACATATCATAGAGACCGATATTGTGCTAATATTGAAGTATATTGAGATTTCCATTGATTAGAGGGTTCCACAATTATTGTTAAGTTATTGATTAGTAAGTTAGCTCTGCACTTTTTTTTGTGGTGTGGGAACACATAACAGTGCTTAGCGGCAGGTCTTTTACTGACACTTTATTATTTTACCTCCAGTAGTTTTTTGTAAATAGTAGTGTGGTGATACCTATTATACTAAAGATCGGCATGTGGCATTAATAAACATCAACAGATTTCAGTTATGCCCCACCAGGGCCCCCCCACCCCCATGGACAATGTGCCTGTCTGCTGAGTTCATCTCCCCATCCCTGCACTCAGTGCACTGATGGGCGCTGATTGGCAGCACTGATGGGCGCTGATTGGCAGCACTGATGGGCACTGATTGGTGCCACTGATTGTCAGCACTAATGGCCACTAATTGGTGGCACTGGTTGGCAGTGATAGGCAGTGCTGATGAGCACTGATAGGCAGCACTGATGGGCACTGATAGGTGGAACTGATTGGAAACACCGATGAGCACTGATAGGTTGCATTGGTAGGCGGCACTGATTGACATTGATAGGTACTGATATGCAGCACTGCTGGGCACTGATTGGCACTGATAGGCAGCACTAATTGGCACTACTGATAGGTGACAATGATGGGAAGCACTGATAGGTGGCATTGGTTGGCACTGATAGGCAGCACTGATGGGAACTGATTGGCGCTGATAGTCAGCACTGATAGGCACTGAGAGAGCAGAGGGGGAGTTTCACATTGAGCAGATAGTAAGGCTTGCAAGAGCCGCTCAGTGTGTGAAGCTGTCAGCTAATATAACTGCCATTCACTCAAACGGACTGTCCTATGTATTATTATACTATGTAACTATGAGGTCAATTCACTTATGCCGCGTACACACGATCGGAATTTCGGCCCACAAAAGACCGATGAGATTTTTTCGTTGGAAAATGCTCCATCGGACTTTTGCTGGCCGAATTCCAGCCAGCAAAAAATTGAGAGCATGTTCTTAATTTTTTGGTCGGGAAAAGTTCCTATCCGAAAATGCGATCGTCTGTGGCAATTCCGACATGCAAAATTCCTACGCATGCTCGGAAACAATTCGACGCATGCTCGGAAGCATTGAACTTCATTTTCTTGGCTCGTCGTAGTGTTGTACATCACCGCGTTCTTGCCGGTCGTCATTTCAGCGAACTTTTGCGTGACCGTGTGTATGCACGGCAAACTTGAGCGGAATCCCGTTGAAAAAGCCATCATATCTTTTTCCGACGAGAAATCCGATCGTGTGTACGCAGCATTAGAGTTAAGTAACGGCTCTTACAGTGCGGTAAAATACTGCATGTGGTAATAATTGTGCAAGTGTTCAATTCATTAAGAATTTTCTGTCAAATGCCGAATGCGGTATCTGTTCGAGCCATCGGTAATTACCGCATTATCTGACGTGGTAACTCACCGTATTGTGCTGGTCGCTAAGAAATGGGCCAGAAAGCCAGCCGCCACGTCCTTAACTGCTTGCTGACCAGCCGCCGCAGTTTTACTGCGGCAGAATGGCACGGGCAGGCGACTCGCTGTCATGTTACGTCGCTCCTTCTGGTGGCAACTAGGGGCACGCGCGCCCGCTGCTCGCTCTCAGAGCCGATGCGAGTGCCCGGTGGTTTCGATGACCGCCGGGCTCCTGCGATCACGAGAACCCGGATCTCTGTGTGTAAACACAGAGATCCCGCTTCTCTGAGGGGAGAAGAGACAGATCGTCTGTTCATACAAAGTAGGGAACACCGTTAACCCTTTGATTGTCCCCTAGTGTTAACCTCTTCACTGCCACTGACATTTTTACAGTAATCAATGCATTTTTATAGCACTGATAACTATATAAATGCCAATGGTCCCAAAAATATGTCAAAATTGTCAGATGTGTCCGCCATAATGTCGTAGTCCTGATAAAATCGCAGACCGTCACCATTACTAGTACAAAAATAATAATAATAAAAATGCTATAAATCTATCCCCTATTTTGTAGACGCTATAACTTTTGCGCATACCAATCAATATACGCTTATTGTGATTTTTATTACAAAAAATATGTAGAAGAATACGTATCGCCCTAAACTGAGAAACAATTAGCTTTTTAAGAAAAAAAAAAATGGGGATATTTATTATAGCAAAAAGTACAAAATATTGTGTTTTTTTTCAAAATTGTTGCTCTTCTTTTGTTTATAGCCAAAAAATAAAAACCGCAGAGATGATCAAATACCACCAAAAGAAAGCTCTATTTGTGGGAAAAAAAGGACGTCAATTTTGTTTGGGTACAACATCGCACAACCGCACAATTGTCTATTAAATCGACGAACTGCCCAATCGCAAAAAATGGCCTGGTCATTGAGCAGCCAAATCCTCTGGGGCTGAAGTGGTTAAAGTGGTGATCCACCCAAAAATGGAACTTCCACTTGAAGTGACATGCGCAGTGCGTGCCTAGCTGTGAAGCCACAGCCTGGTGCCCACAGCACCGCGGAAAGGAGGGGGAGAGGAACGAGGCTTCGTATGCCCGCATTGCTGGACCCTGGGACAGGTGAGTGTCTGATTATTAAATTTTTTTTTTAAGTTTTTTTTTTCGGCAGAACTCCGCTTTAACAAAGGACGACTCATCAGCTGTCAGCGGATTCCCCGCTGACAAATTATTGTAGAAAAAAAAGCAGACAATAAAAATGTAAAAAAAACGGCGTGGCCCCCCACCCAATGCATACCAGGCCCTTCGTGTCTGGTATAGATTTTAATGGGAACCCCACACCAGAAAATGTTGTGGGGGTCTTCCCCAAAATCCATACCAGACCCTTATAGGAGCATGCAGCTGGGCAGGACAGGAATGGGGGGGAGACGAGCAAGCAGCCCTCCCACCTAGAGAATGCATTAGGATAAAAAAACCTTCTGACTTTACAACCACTTCAAATACTTGGCGCCCGCTCTACAACCTGGGCTTAAAATGCCAGGAGGGCAACCATGGACGTCCTCCTGTTCTCGCGCTGCCTGCGCGCCCCCTGGGTCTATGATCGGGTCACTGCAGGCCCTATGCCACGTAATCAGCTGTCAGCCAATGACAGCTGATCACAGAAGTAAAAAGAAGCTGGTTATCATTTTTTTCTTTTCCTCACGCTGTCTGCGTGAACAAAAAAAGAAAGCCGTTAACCTGCTTCTGTTAGAGGGACATTGGTCCCACACAGTGCACATCAGTGCCGCTAATCAGTGCCCACTAGTTCCACCTATCAGTGCCACATCCCTATAATATACACCATGCAATAAAGGGAAAATTGGGATTTTAAAGGTGCAAACAAGGTGACACAATATTTTTTATATAAAATTTTCACATTTATTTTGGAAAATTAATAAATAAAAACATGGTTGTAAAAGAGTTTACATGCAATGTACTGGAACAATTTATAAATAGTGCAACTGAAGGATTGATTTCTCAAACAACAACTAAACAAAACATGTTATTAAAAAATAATACAAACAACTTATTAACAGCTTATTAATAAACAGCAAACATAAAAACATATTTACACAAAACGGCTTAATAATAAAAACCTATTTACACAAAACAGCTTAATAATAAAAACATATTTACACAAAAAGAAACAAATTTACACTCACACACTATTAAATTTATTTTACATATTTCTCCTTCTTGATATAAATGCCATTATATATTTACTTCTCGCTTTGACTTTGCTCTCTATCTCTCTCTATCTTTGCCCTAACACGCTCTTCCGTCAATTAAAGCGACGCAGTGCCGAATCGCAAAAAATGGCCTGGTCATTGGGCAGCCGAATCGTCCGGGGCTGAAGTGGTTAATTGTGAGCTGTAAAGTTTGTCTTTGATGTGTTTGCTAATCAACTTCATGAGATTAAAAAAAAAAAATTTTCTTAGCCTGGATTGTGTTTAAATTGAGGGTCGGGGTTTGTAGTCTCTCTTTTTTGTTGTCATTAAAATGTTTCTTTCTATGGTATCTTGTCAGGAAACGGTTTTCTTTCCTTGCTGAAGTAAGCACGCTTGTTTTTGTTTAGTTGTTTATTTTTGTGTAAATATGTTTTTATTAATAAGCTGTTTGATTGTATGATTTTTTAATAAACAAAAATTTACACTCACACACTATTATTATTAATAATTTATTACAAAACTTCCATTACAAGATCTTAGACGCTGGCCAAATCCCCCCTTGCTGGTATATCCCATCGACTCCTACAATGTTCCAAATGCCATACTTGTATTTCATATAATTTGATCGATTGATTAATATATTTATCTCTCTCTGGCTCTGTGGTCTCTCTTTTTGATCTGTCTCTCTCTCTCTGTTTCTCTCTCTCTTTGTTGTCTCTCTCTTTGCCATAACACGCTCTTCCCTGGCCTTTTCTTCTTCCCTTGCTCTTATTTCCATTTCTCTCTCAATTCTTTCCCTCTTTTCACGCTCTGTCTCTATGGTTTCTTCTTCCTCTTCTGTATTCTCTCTGTATTCTGTATATAGACCACTGTGGTCCCCACATATGCATAGGACAGGACACTGTGGAAAAGAAAAGGATTTATTAGTGGATAGAACACAGGAGTTTCACCTTCAGCTACATCACATACAGCCTGTCACTTCTACAATATTTATCAGTTTAGGACTTTATGTCATAATTGATTTATAAGTTTCCCCCAAAAAGCCAATTTTTATCATCAGGTACTTTTTATCATATAAGAGGTCAGCCTCATAGCTGGCTTAGAATTTGATGTACAGTAAAGGGAGGGCTGCTGTTAGAAATCACGGGGCCCCATACAGCCTACCTGACGGGGTCCCCTTTTCCCTGCTAAAAGTGACTGAGATCATAGATTTTTCGGTCCCTTTCTCTGTAGCCTCAGCTGCACAGATGAATGAATAGGAAGTGCTCCGAGGTTTCCTGCTCATTCACAAACTGAAGCATAGTAAACACAGTTTACTATGCTTCAGTGATGAATGGACACAGGAGTGATTGTTACTGATCACTCACTGTGTTTATTCAGGAAAGGAAGGGGCCGGTAAATTACATTTAATTGCGGTGGCTAGACCTCAATCAGTTAACCACTTGCCGACCAGCCGCCTTCATTATACTGCAGCAGGTTGGCACAGTCCCGCAAACTGTCGTACCTGTACGTCGGTCCCTTTAAGCGTGAGGCTGTAACCCTTTCCCCATTCTATCTGAAATCCATGAACTGTCTTGCTTGGTGTTCTGCTTTAATATCGTTAGATTTTTAACCACTTAAGGACCGGGCCTATTTTTCAAACTCGTTGTTTACAAGTTAACCGCTTGCCGACCAGCCGCCGCAGTAGTACTGGGGCAGCATGGCTCGGCTGCACAAATCGTCGTTATGTTACGTTGGTAACATAAAGAGTATGAACAGCGATCTGTTAGTTTCCCTGCACAGTCCCATCCCCCTTCAGTTAGAACACACTATAGGACACACAATAACCCCTTCCCTGCCCCCTAGTGGTTAACCCCTTCACTGTCAGTGACATTTTTACAATAATCAATGTTTTTCAATCGCACTGATCGCTGTATTAATGCCAATGGTCCCAAAAATGTGTCAAAATTGTCCGATGTGTCCGCCATAATGTCGCAGTCATGATAAAAATCGCTGATCACCGCCATTAGTAGTAAAAAAAAATTATCAACAAAAAAGCCATAAAACTATCCCCTATTTTGTAGACGCTATAACTTTTGCGCAAACCAATCAATATACGCTTAATGCGATTTTTTAAAAATTTTTTAAAAATATGTAGAACAATACGTATCGGCCTAAATTGAGGGGAAAAAAACTTTTTTTACATATTTTTGGGGGATATTTATTATAGCAAAAAGTAAAAGATAATGCGTTTTTTTCAAAATTGTCGCTCTTTTTTTGTTTATAGCGCAAAAAATAAAAGCCGCAGAGGTAATCAAATACCACCAAAAGAAAGCTCTATTTGTGGGAAAAAAAGGACGTCCATTTTGTTTAGGAGCCACGTCGCACAACCGCGCAATTGTCAGTTAAAGCGACAGTGCCGAATCGCAAAAAGTGCTCTGGTCTTTGGCCAGCCAAATGGTCCGGGGCTTAAGCGGTTAAAATCAGATTCATTAATTACTTAGCACCCCCAAAAAATCACTGATGAGCACTGATAAGGCGGCACTGACAGGCACTGATACGGTGGCACCGATGAGGTGGCACCAATGAACGGGCACTGATGGGCACTGACGATGGGCACTGATATGCGGCACTGATGGGCACTGGTAGGTGGCACTGATGGGTGGCACTGATATGCAGCACTGATGGGCATTGATATGCGGCACTGATGGGCACTCATGGGTGGCACTGGTTGGCACTGATGAGCACTGATAGGCGACACTGATGGGCACTGAAAGGCGGCACTGCTGGGCACTGATAGGGTGGCACAGATAGGCGGCACTGATAGGCGGCACTGCTGGGCGCTGATAGGTGGCACTGCTGGGCACTGATGGGCACTGATACGTGGCACTGATGGGCACTGATATGAGGCACTGATAGGCATCCCTGGTGGCACTGGCAGTGGTAGGCATTGGAGTGGGCACTGATTGGCAGCTGCCTGGGCACAGATTGGCAGCTGCCTGGGCACATAGTGGTATTTCCCTGGGGGTCTAGGGGCATACCTGGTGGTCCAGTGTGGATGGCTTCCTTGGTGGTCCTGGGCGGCTTCCCTGGTGGTCCTGGGTGGGATCCGAGGGGGGCTGTGCTGATAAACAATCAGCACAGACCCCCCCCCCGTCAGGAGAGCAGCTGATCGGCTCTCCTCTACTCGCGTCTGTCAGACGCAAGTGAGGAAAAGCTGATTACCGGCTCTTCCTATTTACATTGTGATCAGCCGTGATTGGACATGGCTGATCACATGGTAAAGAGTCTCTGTCAGAGACTCTTTACCTAGATCGGTGTTGCAGGGTGTCAGACTGACACCCCGCAACAACGATCGCCACGACGCGCGTCCCCGGGGGGCGCGCAGCGGCTCGATATTCCTGATCACGTCATATGACGTCCAGTCAGGAATATCAAACCACTTTGCCGCCGTCATTTTGTAATAGGGCGGGCGGCAAGTGGTTAACTATAACTAACTAATCAGTATAACATTACAGGATACTTACGAAGTTTACTGTGAGGGACCTGTATATAGTTGCCATTTTCTTCCTTCGAGCACGAACAGCTGCGGAGGATAATACAGACATACAACCTCATTGTATTATTTATGTCTTATATAGAGCGGCGCGCTGCAAGCAGGGTGGATATACATCAATGAGCTTTTCTTTATTTTTTAATAAAATAAAATAAAAATTCAGATTTTTTTTAATTAAAAATCTATTTTTTTTATTTTTATCAAATTTATTTTAATAAAATGCTTTTGGAGTTAAAATCTAAAAGATAGTTTTCTATTTAAGATACATTAATAATTTAGTTTATTCAGCATGAAATGGAGCTTAGTTATGTAGCATGAGGCTGTATATTCTGCAATATTTACATTTTGGTAAACTCATTCAATGAATCCAAGCTCTGCAAGCTGAGATAACATGCACTGCATTGATGTATTCACACAATTTCACAGTAACCATCAGATAAAACAAAGTTCAGGAATATTCTTTTATCCCATTGTTTTGCAAATCTATGTACACTACAAACTGTATGATTGAATTAGTTCTGATATCGCTGTTTTACTAACTGACAGCTTAGTATTCTAAATAGGAAACCTTCATTTTGTTTGCAGATAAAGGTTGCTCTTTAAAAATTATGATTTCAATTATTATTATTATTATACAGGATTTATATAGCGCCAACAGTTTGCTCAGTGCTTTACAACATCGGGGAAAACAATACAATTACAATACAATTCAATACAGGAGGGATCAGAGGGCCCTGCTTGTTAGAGCTCACAATCTAGAAGAGATTCAAGCCTTTTTGCTAGTGATTTAAATCAAATCCCCCCTGGCTGCAAGTGCCCAAAATGTGTGCGTACCCTGGATGATTATTTTTTTAATAAAAATAGTTTTAAACGATAAAATACTATCCAACCTAATCTTTCATATATGCACCGAGGATAACATCACTGAACAGCCCAGGATCCTGCATTGTCCATATAATCTAGAGCTCAGGGGTGGTTCTACTGCGTGATTAGACCAAACTTAAAGTGGGGTTCCACCCAAAAAAACAAAAATACATGAAAAATCCTAAAAACAAAAAAACATTTGGATATTTTTTTTTTTTTTAACTTACCTCTAAATGCCTGTTGCTAGGGTGTCCCTCGTAGTCTGCCCCTTCCAGTGCCTGGGCTGGTGACATCACTTCCCCCCAGGCACAGGAAGGGCTCCGCTCTGCTCCCTCCCTCCTGTCAATCATCTGACCATTACAGGTCCCAGGTGACTGAGCGGCACCACTCGCGCATGTGCAGTGGGTGCCAGGCTGTGCAGCCACAGCCCGGCGCCCACAGTTGCAATGCCGACGCCGCTGAACGGAGGGGGAGACGAGTGGGGCTTCGATCCCCCGCATCGCTGGATAGGTTTTGAGCACCATCACAAGGATTCAAACTATATTGAATATCTCATAAGGACTTTCTTTGATGAATCATGTATTTTGAACACCTAAATGATTAAGAATTAATTGTATTTATATCACTAGCATGTCTGTACTTTAATAGTATGCATTATTGACTTTATTGATTAATATTTTGTATTGGATATATTTTTTTTTTTCATAGAAGGGACTTTTGTCTACAGTGTACAGCGTGGCACATTGGTTTCATTTATTTAAATGAGTATGTGTGTTTGTTAATTTAAAAACTCATACGTCACTGGGAAGGTCTGACCGAATGATCTGAATCTCTTGTTCCGGTAACAGTCCAGGTATAACTCTCCCTAAGGCAAGGTGTCCCCACTCATAATGTAGCTATTGCTAGTATTTTTTTGCATGCTATGCCACTATTTATGATTTGAATATTGAACAACAATCTGTTCTGCCTTGCCTACATTTGATTGTATTACGTTTCTATGTATTGAGATCTGTTAAAAATTTAATAAAAATATTGAAAAGAAAAAACTCATATGTCTCTTTTAATCTATATGTGTATGGCCAGCTTTAGCCATGGCTGCCTAAATTGGGATCTGGTGCAGATCACAAAAAAAACAAGATTTTTTTAATTTTTTTTTTTTTTTTACTCAAAATAATCCAGATTTGGCATGCTGTCTTTTGCGCTATGATTTGTGTACATTTTAATGTTAGATCCACTTCATGTTTCAATTTCAGTATGTTGCAAACACGATTTACCCTTTAGGCTTGGTTCACACTAGGGGCGGCACGACTTGCATTTCGCCTCACCAAGGCGACCTGCACACGACATCCACGGCGACTTGCAAAACGACTTCTGTATAGAAGTCTATGCAAGTCGCCTCAAGTCGCCCCAAAAGAAGTACAGGAACCTTTTTCTAAGTCGGAGCGACTTGCGTCGCTCCTATTAGAACGGTTCCATTGTACAGAACGGGAGGCGACTTGTCAGGCGACTAGGTCGCCTGACAAGTCGCCCCTGTGTGAACCGGCACTGAGGGCTCATTCACAAAAGCCCCGATGGGCAGCGCTGCCCAACACAGACAAGGCAAAATGTCTTCCAGTTCACAAAATGAGCTGCTTTGCGTATTTGGTAAAACCAATAGGACTTGTTGCATTTTTATGCAGCACATTCCAACAGGCTGCCATGCAAAAAATTAAACTGAAGGTTAAAAAAAAAGCAGCAATGCAATTTAACCACTTCAATACAGGGCACTAAGACACCTTCCTGCCCAGACCAATTTTCAGCTTTCAGTGCTGTCGCAGTTTGAATAACAATTGCGCGGTCATACAACACTGTACCCAAACTAAATTTTTATCATTTTGTTCCCACAAATAGAGCTTTTATTTGGTGGTATTTGATCACCTCTGCGGTTTTTATTTTTTGCGAAACAAATAAAAAAAGACCGAAAGAGACTCTTTACCTAGATCGGTGTTGCGGGGTGTCAGAATGACACCCCGCAACAACGATTGCCGCGATGCGCGCCCCCGGGGGCGTGTAGCGGCTCAATATCCTGAGGACGTCATATTATTGAAACCACTTTGCCGCCGCCATTCTGCTATATGGTGGGCGGCAAGTGGTTAACAACACTTTGTGTGCGCCCACTGATGTGAATGAGCTCTTTAATCTTACAATATTTCAACCAATATTGAGTGGCTGATAAAGGAGGGAAAACTTTGTAGTTATCAGAGATAGAGATCATTTTTAGAGGTGCACCGAAATTTCGGATGCCGAAAATTATCATCCGAAAACGGTGTTTCTTCATTCGGCCAATGGAAAAAAACAGCCGATACCGAAAGGGGGCAGGGTCTGCCCCATGTGACGCCCATTGCGGGAGTGTCCACCAGGCGTGCCCAGTCCTCCACTCCCTCCTCCTCCCCTCCTCGCCACGATCTCCGTGTGTCATAGAGCTGAATTGTCCGGGAGGCCGTAGTAACAATGTCTCGCCTCCTGTGATAGACGGCACACTGATCCAATGGCGGGACATTGTTACAGCTGCCCTGGCAATTCAAATCCAGCTCCGTGACACACGGAGATCACCGCTCTGATCCGGGCACAGGCAGGCTGCATATGACGGGCACTGGTAAGGCTGCTGGGCACAGGCAGGCTGCATATGATGGGCACCGGTGAGGCTGCTGGGCACTGATAGGCTGCATATGACAGGCACTGGTGAGGCTGCTGGGCACTGATAGGCTGCATATGACAGGCACTGGTGAGGCTGCTGGGCACTGGTAGGCTGCATATGACGGGCACTGGTGAGGCTGCTGGGCACAGGCAGGCTGCATATGATGGGCACTGGTGAGGCTGCTGGGCACTGATAGGCTGCATATGACAGGCACTGGTGAGGCTGCTGGGCACTGATAGGCTGCATATGACGGGCACTGGTGAGGCTGCTGGGCACTGATAGGCTGCATATGACGGGCACTGGTGAGGCTGCTGGGCACTGGTGAGGCTGCTGGGCACTGATAGGCTGCATATGACGGGCACTGGTGAGGCTGCTGGGCACTGATAGGCTGCGTATGACGGGCACTGGTGAGGCTGCTGGGCACTGATAGGCTGCATATGACAGGCACTGGTGAGGCTGCTGGGCACTGACAGGCTGCATATGATGGGCACTGGTGAGGCTGCTGGGCACTGATAGGCTGCATATGACAGGCACTGGTGAGGCTGCTGGGCACTGATAGGCTGCATATGACTGGCACTGGTGAGGTTGCTGGGCACTGGTGGGCTGCATATGACAGGCCCTGGTGAGGGGGGCAGGGGAGTAGGTACCTACGTTTGACAAGTACCCAGTTCCCACTTCCTCTCGGACCGCCTAGGCAACTTGAGCGGAAGTTCACCTCTCCCTCTCCCTCCCTGCAAACCTCAGTCACAGGTCCCAGAAGATTGCCTGGCCATTGAGGAGGTGCTGAGCAACACGCGCATGCGCACCAGGCTGTGAAGCTGCAAGCTGTCACAGCCAGGTATCAAGTAAATAAGTGTAGCGCTAAATCTTAATTGTGCGTTACTGGGCAAAGCCTGACAGAATGAATATCTGTGAGGACAACAGCCCAATAATGTGCATTTAATGAAACACAAAATCAATCGTGTGTAATAATAGTGAGGATAAAGTGTGTGAAAAAGTTAAATCGATAAAGTATACATATCGGTCCTGTATACGCTGGTAACCAGTACTAACAGGGTCCGATCACCATGGGATAGTGATAGGAAAAAATATATTATAGGGGTAGTTGATCACTATAAATCCTAAATTACTTTGTACATATGTGAAAAATTGAGTTTACATAAACTTATATGAAGTGTGGTGACACATATAAATAAGAAAGATGAATAAAAATAATAAGACACTATAACAGCATACACCGCTGTCAAAACCAAACGTCCAGCATGTACTTAGAGGTAGCTGACATGGCTAAAAGTCCAACATCAGATAAATGAATAAACATCTAAAGATGTGGTTGGAAGGTCTACAGCAACCAAAACTATCGGTGTAGGGCCTTAGATCCGGGGATGACGTCCACAGGATCAGATGTCCTGCATATATGTAGACGGGATAGGAGAAAATACCCTTACCGGCAATGGTGGACCCCTCAGCCAGCGGCCTAGGGGTCAGACAAGCTTAAGGTATGGGAGGTGGTTCCACGGCAGCTGAAGATGTTGAAGGAAAACTGCAGCACTCACCAACCGAACCTCTCTGGTTACGGCGACTCCCGGTATCCAGAATGCAAATCAGGAACTACTTATAAAGGAAGCCGCTTCCATAAATTGAATGTAGATCCTCAGAAAGAATGGGAATCAAAAAGAAGACCTCCCCATAGTGTGAATCCGCTTATTGGAAAGCATTTATTAAAAAATCGAGAGCAATACAGTACACCATGACCTAACACTAGAGTCAGGTGTAAAACGATAAAAAGCGCTTAAAATAAAATAAAAGTGGCAAGACAGGCAAAACCAGGTCTAATTTCTTGAGACCCTAACATTCCAGAAAAGTACAAATACCCCCCAAATGACCCCTTTTTGGAAAGAAGACATTCCAAGGTATTTAGAAAGATGCATGGTGAGTTTTTTGAAGTTGTCATTTTTTCCCACAATTCTTTGTAAAATCAAGGTTTTTTTTTTCATTTTTTTTTTCACAAAATTGTCATATTAGCAGGTTATTTCTCACACACAGCATATGCATACCACAAATTACACCCCAAAACGCATTCTGCTATTACAAGTATGGCAATACCACATGTGTGAGACTTTTCCCCAGCTGGCCACATACAGAGGCCCAACATGCAGGGAGCACCTTCAGGCGTTCTGGAGCACCCAGGCCAATTCTGACATTTCTCTCCTACATGTAAAAATCATCATTTATTTGCTAGAAAATTACATAGAACCCCAAAACATTATATATGTTTTTTTTAGCAAAGACCCTAGAGAATACAATGGCAGTCGTTGCAACTTTTTATCTCGCACGGTATTTGCGCAGCAATTTTTCAAACGCGTTTTTTTGGAAAAAAATCAGTTTTGTGCTTTAAAAAAACCAAAACAGTAAAGTTAGCCCAATGTTTTTGCATAATGTGAAAGATGAATTTACGCCGAGTAAATAGATACCCAACATGTCATCTTTCAAAATTGCACATGCTTGTGGAATGGCGCCAAACTTCGCTACTTAAAAATCCCCATAGGCGACGCTTCAAAATTTTTTACTGGTTACATGTTTTGAGTTACAGAGGAGGTCTAGGGCCAAAATTATTGCTCTCACTCTACCGATCGCAGCGATACCTCACATGTGTGGTTTGAACACTGTTTTCATATGTGGGCGGGACTTACATATGCGTTCGCTTCTGCATGCGAGCACACGGGGACAGGGGCGCTTTAAATTTTTTTTTTTTTTATTGTTCTTTTTACTTTATTTATTTTAGTTTGACGCTGTTTTCCACAAAAAAAAATTTTTGACCACTTTTATTACTATTACAAGGAATGTAAACATCCCTTGTAATAGGAATATATAGCACCCAAGCCAAGCCACAGTTCCCTGTGTCCATTCAGACATGGAGCTACAGCCCGGCCCCCACCCCCTCTCGCCAATGGCGCTCCGCTGCTGTCTCAGCCAATGAAGACGGAGAGTCACGGACAGCCGATGCTCTTGTGCAACATTGCTGGATCTAGATGGGGCTCACATAAAGTATTAGGGGGACTGAAGCACAAAGAAGGTTTTTAATCTTAACCACTTGCCGACCGCTGTAAGCACATATACTTTGGCAGAATGGCACGCCTGGGCAAAGTAACGTACCTGTACGTTACTTTGAATTTCCCGCCGCGCACATGTGCGCGTGCCTGCCGCGAGCTCTGTGACCGTGCCCGTGGGACCCGCGGACTTGATCGCCACTGGGATACCCGCGATCGTGTCACGGAGCTGAAAAACGGGGAGATGCCATAAAACTATCCCCTATTTTGTAGACGCTATAACTTGGGTAGGACCCCACTGCCGCCATTCTTTTTACAGCGCTGATTTTAGTATTTCATGTGAGTGTACCCTTTTTTTAATAAATTTGGTATATTTTTTACGGAATACACTATGTGGCTTCTCTCCTTCTCATCCCATTACATGGCCAATTGCTCTTCATCATTACCCTGAGGGACCCACTAGCCACTGGTTGGCTTCCGGATTTTCATTTCCATCATTCCTCTGGAACAACCATCAACACCCACCACCCAAGCCTGATTTGACCCAGTTGGGCGTATGCTCTTTTGGGTCAATGCCATCTGGTAAGCCTTCCTAATGTTGGTGGTGCTTCCCTTCTGTGCTTACCTTTGATGTCACACATATGATACGTTCTTTGCACGAAGTCACTGAAAAAGTATCTGTTTATCCATGAGCTTTATATACATGGAGGACTGTTTGAGTTTTCTGTGATACCCGGAATCATCAGTTGGACATTTTTGTTTATGTTGAACTTCTAGCGCTACACATTTTGTTTTGCCTGTTGTTACATACCCATATTTCATTGGTTGTGTTAGCTGCTTATTTTTATCCTTTGTTTGGCCGCGCAGAATTTTTTGATATCCTAAGGAATGTAAACATCCCTTGTAATAGGAATATGGCACGACAGGTCCTCTTTATAGTGAGATATGGGGTCAATAAGACCCCACATCTCACCTCTATGCTGGGAAGCCTGAAATAAAAAAAAAAAAAAGATCCTGGCTTCGTAGCGGTGAGTCGGTAGAAGCACCGGAGGGCGGCGGGAGGGGGGGACGTCCACTCTCGCCTCCCGTAAGAACGATCAAGCAGTGGAACAGCCGCTATGATCATTCTTATAGTGTAGGGAATCGCTGGCTGAAAAAGCTGATATCTGAGTGATGTCTGTAGCTGCACCCATCATTCAGATATTTCCGCACAAAGTCAAGGACGTCGTATGATGGCCGGCAGGCGGGAAGTGGTTAAAACGCTTATTTTTTTTAACACAAAGTTGTCAATTTATACAATATTTCTAACACATAGCATGTACATACCAAAAATGACACCCCGAAATAGATTCTCCTACTATTCCTGAGTATGGCCATACCACATGTGTGAGACTTCCACAGCCTGGCCACATACAGAGGCCGAGTACGGCCGAGCATGGCCGAGTATGGCTGAGCATGGCTGGGTATGGCTGAGTATGACAGAGTATTGCAGGGTATCGCCGAGTATGACTGGGTATGGCAGAGTATGGCTGGGTATCACCGAGTATTGCAGAGAATGGCTGGGTATGGCTGAGTATGGCAGAGTATTGCGGGGTATGGCAGAGTATTGCAGGGTATCGCCGAGTATGACTGGGTATCGTCGAGTATGGCTGGGTATCACCGAGTATTGCAGAGAATGGCTGGGTATGGCAGAGTATGGCAGAGTATTGCGGGGTATGGCAGAGTATTGCGGGGTATGGCAGAGTATGACTGGGTATCACCGAGTATTGCAGAGTATGGTTGGGTATGGCTGGGTATGGCAGAGTATTGCAGGGTATTGCGGGGTATTGCAGGGTATTGCACAGTATTGTGGGGTATTGCAGAGTATTGCACAGTATTGTGGGGCATTGCAGAGTAGTGCAGGGCATTGCAGAGTAGTGCAGAGTATTGCAGGGATGGCTGAGCATGGATGGATGGATGGATGGCAGTTGTCACTAAGCAGCGCTGTGGGCACTACACATCCAGCCCACAGCGCTGCTGCCATCCGCTCCCTCCCCCTCTCCTCTCTCACTGTACCCATCGGTACAGAGAGGGGAGGAGAGGAACCGTTTGTTTACATGTGATCGCTCCGTCATTTGACGGAGCGATCACATGGTAAACAGCCGCGATCAGCGGCCATTTACCGGGATCCGTGATGCGCCGGGTCCTCGAGAGTAGAATTCTGGGAGGACATCATAGTACGCCCTCCCGGAGTTAAGCAACCACCCTGTAGCCGTCATTCGGCTATGGGACGGTTGTTAAGTAGTTAAAGTGATACTAAAGTGATACTAAAGTCTCATTTTGTTTTTTTAAATAATAAACATGTTATACTTACCTGCTCTGTGCAGTTGGTTTTGCACAGAGCAGCCCAGATCCTCCTCTTCTCGCGTCCCTCTTTGGTGCTCCTGGCCCCTCCCTCCTGCCAAGGGCACCCAAGCCAAGCCGCAGTTCCCTGTGTCCATTCAGACACGGAGCTGCGGCCCGGCCCTCACCCCCTCTCGCCAATGGCGCTCCGCTGCTGTCTCAGCCAATGAAGACGGAGAGTCACAGACAGCCGATGCTCTTGTGCAACATTGCTGGATCTAGATGGGGGTCACATAAAGTATTAGGGGGGCTGAAGCACAAAGAAGGTTTTTAATCTTAACCACTTGCCGACCGCTGTCAGCACATATACATCGGCAGAATGGCACGCCTGGGCAAAGTAACGTACCTGTACGTTACTTTGAATTTCCCGCCGCGCACATGTGCGCGTGCCTGCCGCGAGCTCTGTGACCGTGCCCGCGGGACCCGCGGACTTGATCGCCACTGGGATACCCGCGATCGTGTCACGGAGCTGAAAAACGGGGAGATGCCATAAAACTATCCCCTATTTTGTAGATGCTATAACTTTTGCGCAAACCAATCAATAAACGCTTATTGCAATTTTTTTTTACCAAAAATATGTCGAAGAATACATATCGGCCTAAACTGAGGAAAAAAAATGTTTTTTTTATATTTTTTGGGGCATATTTGTTATAGCAAAAAGTAAAAAATAATGTGTTTTTTTCAAAATTGTCGCTCTTTTTTTGTTTATAGTGCAAAAAATAAAAACCACAGAGGTGATCAAATACCACCAAAAGAAAACTCTATTTGTGGGGAAAAAAAAAACGTCAATTTTGTTTGGGTACAGCGTTGCACGACCGCACAATTGTCAGTTAAAGCGACGCAGTGCCGAATCGCAAAAAGTGCTTTGGTCAGGAAGGGGGTAAATTCTTCCGGGGCTGAAGTGGTTAATGCATAAAGATAAAAAACCTTCTGTCTTTAAAACCACTTTAAATCAGTATTTCTCAACCTGTTTTCAGTCAAGGCACCCTTTAAAATGATGGAAAATCTCAAGGCGCCCTACCAAATTATGGACAGTCTTGAGGCACCCCATCCTAAAATGTAAAAACTATTCGAATAGTTTTACATAATGCAGCAACATCCACACACGTAGGACACCCAACATTAGAAGTGCAAGTTGGTACTGACTAGTATTCCAATGTTTCTCTTCTTCCTCAGTTTTTCTCCATCACTCACCTAATGTGAGCCGAAAACTGATGGAGAGGGGCAGGGAGGGTCAAATAAGGATGCTGTGCAGGCGACTGACATCCCCCTTATCATCTGATGATGCCATTGGTCATTAGCAAGTCGCAGCTAGAAGGTCATAATGTTGCACAATGAGAACCTGTGGCTTTGTGTAACTAAAAGCCAGGCTTTATCCATCCGCTGCCTTGTATACAATTTGTGGGCATTCTGCCAAGGCACCCTGCTTTAAAAAGGCTGCTCAAAACTAGTAGCTATGTTTTTATCAGAACTGAACACCCTACATCGCCACCCCCCTGGTCACCACTATACTTAACCACTTCAATACCGGGCGCTTTCACCCCCTGATCGTCATTTGATCAGGAGGGCCAATCACAGAGCTCTCATGCCGATCGGAGATGCGCCGTATCCGAGTGACACGAGCGCATCGGATTGCACCGCTGTGAGGGCACGCGCGCGTGCGATCCCCCTTCTTCTGAGGGACGTTCCACTCAGGAGGAGGAAGCTCCCACCTGGCCGTATATGTGCAGTGGCCGGGTGGGACCTGGTTTAAGCGGTAGTAAACCACCTCCCACCCGGTTTTATTTTTTGAAACCTGCAAGGTAAAGACATAATGTGCTAGTATGCGTGAAACATACCTTAGAATGAAGCCTTCCAGCGATGAGCTGTCACCCCTGACAAAGCTTCCATCTTCACCCAGTCTTCCTTCCGGATTCGCAGACTCTGGCTGTGTGACTGGCCGGAGCTGCGATGATGTCACTCCTGCGCATGCGGGAGAGCCGCCGTTTACGGCACAGGACTCTGAAGGAACGGCCCGGGTAGGCGTTTCTTCAAAGCACATGTGCCGCAAACATCATCGGCCACATTAACAATAACTATGTCCTAAACGGCGCACGTTTAGGAGATATGTACAGTACCTATAGGTAAGCCTTATTATAGGCTTGGATGGGGGATTAATGAGGCTGTAGGGTGTTCATGGTTTTATCTTTTCTGAAAAAAGGAACTGAAAAGGTGAACACTTTAAGTGCTTGTTTACACTTGCAGTTGGGAGGCATTTTTACCGCCCCTTTAACTGCTCCCACTTAAGCTGCAAATGCAGCTGCCAGGAGTGAACACATGCTGCGGCTGCAATGCTTTACAGGAACGAAACCCTTGCTGCATTCCGTGGGAACTACCGCCCGCCAAACACAACCGATTCAAGGGACTACAGCCGCCTCAAAACGGTCCCACAACCACGTGCAATGCATGGCATGGTAGTGCAGGATTTAGGGGGTTAAAACAGGAGGTGAGCATGAAACACGTCTCTCACACCTGTTAAACTACTCTAAAAAGTAAGCAACAGCGTGAATCACTTTTCAGAGGAGCCACAGCCTTGCATACATCGAGCCCTAAGGCCTCATGCACACTTTGCTTTTAGCTGCAGGCTCAGGGCATAGATGTACACATCCAGCCCCACGCTGTTGGTAGCCTATCAAACTCTACGATTGTCCAGACCCGCTGTCCACAGCCTGTGATACTCTGAGAGTCTGCGATGTGCTGCAGGTGGCCGGAGGCTGGACAGTGCACCTAGCAGTATGAATGTTTAGGGTAGTATGTGCCCAGAATGCAAGCAAACTGTGTTCTGGGCATTCATACCTGGGTGCATACTGCCCTAAAAATACCGCTAAGTGCACCGCCCAGTCTCATCAAGTTGCAGCAGCTCTCAGTGTTTCACAGGCTGCCAATAGTGAGGCTGAACGATGATCCTGTGCCCACTGCCTACAGCTAAACACTAGAGTCCCATGCTCCAAAGCTAAATGCCCAGTGTGCATGGTGCCTTAAAGCAGAGCTCCACCCGAAAGGGAAGCTCCTCTTGTATGCACCCCCTCCACTGCCACATCTGACACTTTATTGGGGGGGGTGAAGGGGGCAGGTACCTAGTTTGGACAGGTACCCGCTCCCACTTCTGGGTTAGATTGCCACGGTGATCCACAAGGATCTTTTTCCCTTCCTCCTTCCCCTGCAGTCTTCTAGAATACACACAGAGGACCCAGAAGACTGCAGGACCATTCACAAAGTGCAGCACGAGTTGTGCATGCGCAGTAGGAAACCGACTCTGAAGCCGGAAAGGCTTCCCTTACCTAAGATGCTGATGCCTGCACCCGAAGCAGACTGAAGAATCACCCCGGGGGCCAACATCATTGGATCCCTCGACAGGTAAGTGTCCTTATATTAAAAGTCTACAGCTACAGTATTTGTAGATGCATTTTTTTGGGGGGGGCAGATGTAACGGTCCAAAAGTAGCAGGAAAAAGGCTCCACCCACTACGGGCTGTCTGCAGAAAACGACAGTAGGGGGTGGAGACAAGACCAGTCACCCTGCACAAGGAGAGAGAGCAGCAGTGAGCGGTCTTTACTACAGGAACTGTCAATAAATAGTGCGCTAAAATTAACTTCCTATTAAAGTGAAAATGTTTGAGTATTGCAGCAATTAACCTTACCATAAAATCATAGATACTTAGTGAGTTCCCTAAATTACAAAAACCACGTGCATAAGGTGATCGCGGTCAGGGACTGATTGGTTCAAAGCGCTGTTACTTTGTATCCCATGTGAGTGTAAACACATATGCTTAACAAAGAAAGTACCATAGAGGCTGTGTTCATTGCGCAATGATTTTCTTCTTTTTGTGGTTACATGAATGTAATACATGATGGGAGGAATTTAAAAACAACCAGCCGGGTGCATCAGAAGTGCAGGGGAGAGATTTACGTTCCAGATAGCCATCTATTGAAGCAATCAGCAACAGTGTACTCTGGTGGTTTTCTTCCCCTATGCATAGTTACATAGTAGGTGAGGTTGAAAAAAGACACAAGTCCATCAAGTCCAACCCATGTGAGTGATTATGTGTCAGTATTACATTACATATCCCTGTATGTTGTGGTCATTCAGGTGATTATCTAATAGTTTCTTGAAGCTTTCAATGCTCCCCGCTGAGACCACCGCCTGTGGAAGGGAATTCCACATCCTTGCCGCTCTTACAGTAAAGAACCCTCTACGTAGTTTAAGGTTAAACCTCTTTTCTTCTAATTGTAATGAGTGGCCACGAGTCTTATTAAACTCTCTTCTGTGAAAAAGTTTTATCCCTATTGTGGGGTCACCAGTACAGTATTTGTAAATTGAAATCATATTCCCTCTCAAGCGTCTCTTCTCCAGAGAGAATAAGTTCAGTGCTCGCAACCTTTCCTCATAACTAAGATCCTCCAGACCCTTTATTAGCTTTGTTGCCCTTCTTTGTACTCGCTCCATTTCCAGTACGTCCCTCCTGAGGACTGGTGCCCAGAACTGGAAAGCATACTCTAGGTGCGACCGGACCAGAGTCTTGTAGAGCGGGAGAATTATCGTTTTATCTCTGGAATTAATCCCCTTTTTAATGAATGCCAATATTCTGTTTGCTTTGTTAGCAGCAGCTTGGCATTGCACGCCATTGCTGAGCTTATCATCTACTAGGACCCCCAGGTCCTTTTCCATCCTAGATTCCCCCAGAGGTTCTCCCCCCAGGTGAGGTGCTCCTCACCTACAACTTCTGTTTATACATCCCTCTAGGGATTTAGAGATATATATATATATTTTTTTTTTGTCCTACCGTCTGATTGATATATAATTTTTTGTTCTACCGTCTGATTGATCATATCCATATGTAGGTTGATATTTTAGATATTGATATCTGCCTTATGCACGTGTTTTTTTGTAATTTAGGGAACTCACTAAGTATCTATGATTTTATGGTAAGGTTAATTGCTACAATACTCAAACATTTTCACTTTAATAGGAAGTTAATTTATTTATTGACAGATCCACTCACATTTTAGTGCTATCAGAACACTTTTTTACATGGGTGCTGCTTGATTATTTGGTTATTTCCTATTTTTCACTTTATTTACAAAATTTTTCATTCATAATATTTTGCACATTATTTTTCTCGCACATTTTTTTCAGTTATATTTCACATATCAGAGCTTTAGTACAATATTTACATACTTTACTACAGGAAGCTCCTGCCCACAGGGAAAGTGCTCGATTACCGCACAGATCTGGAAGAAATACACAAAGTACACCAAGATTTTATTACCAATACACATGACTCTTGTGTTTAGACAATATCTGTTTATCCCAGAGTCACATCCCTGTAATACATGCACATTGCCTCTCGTTTTATCCCTTTACAAACACTGCAAGAACAAGAAGAAAAAAAAAAAGATGAATTTTCAAAAATCCATCGATTGCCTTTCTGTAGCTGAAGCTGCCTCTGCTGTACTGAAATTCCAAGCCGTATTATCAGCCCACATCTCCTAACATGTGAACTAGAGAACCCAGCAGAGCAGGAAGTAACCTCATCAGTGTTCTGCTGCTCCTTTACCCTCCAATTAGTAGTCTAGCGGAGTGGTATTTGTTATATAGTTGAGGGTCAAGCAATATTAGTCAAGCGATTTGTTATAGTGGAAGGTCTCAATATGCTGCTTGGCAGGGGTGCTTTGATCACAAAACTGGCTGAAAAGAATAACAAACCCTTTTAGCTTCCAAATAATTTACATACACCATATTAACAAAAGTATTGGGACACCTGCCTTTACACGCACATGAACTTTAATGGAACCCCAGTCTTAGTCTGTAGGGTTCAATATTGAGTTGGCCCACCCTTTACAGCTATAACAGCTTCAACTCTTCTGGGAAGGCTGTCTATAAGGTTTAGGAGTGTGTCTATGGGAATGTTTGACCATTCTTCCAGAAGCACATTTGTGAGGTTGGACAAGAAGACCTGGCTCACAGTCTCCACTCGAATTCATCACAAAGGTGTTCTATCAGGTTGAGGTCAGGACTCTGTGCAGGCCAATCAAGTTCCTCCACCCCAAACTCGCTCAGACATGTCTTTATGGACCTTGCTTTGTGCACTGGTCCAAATCATTTGGTTGAGGGGGGATTAAGGTGTGGGGCAGTGTTGCCAACCTACCAGACTGAAATTTACTGACACGAGACTCAAAATTTACTGGCACAGGTTTTTACTGGCATATCCTAAAGTTACAAAATTACAGTTTTAAGTACAAATTTCAGTATTTAGGCTACAAATAAGTACAATATACAATTAGCAATATGATGTAAGGTAGATATTAAGGAAAAAACATATTTCTTATTTTCTTTTGGATATAGTAAGTAAGTAGCTCAGGGACAGGACTCAAAAGGGCAAGAAATTAGAATAGGTGGCACACACATGAAACTGACTCTCACAGTGACACTGGCAGCAGTGTACAGCAGCACAGATGATGATGGCACCTCACCGACACGTCATGTCCCCTCCTGAGTCACTGTGACAGTCTCTCTCCACACCAGGTGATCCCTTTAGTCCACTCCAGTCCAAACAGCACTGACAGCCCTGCTCCTGACTTGCCTTGCTGCCGTCCTGCAGACCCGCACATGAGACTCCAGACTGCTCCGCTCGGCTCCCTTGCACCATGACATCACACGACATGCTCAGGCACCGCCTCCACCAGATTCGCCTCCCCGCCAGCACTGCCTGAACACACTGTATCAGGCACTCGGATGGTTTCGAACGGCTCTGGACCAGAACTGCGTATGCGCAGTTTCGAGCAGAGCGTCAGAGCCATATTATTTACTGGCAACCTTTTCCTGTCACTGGCATTTACTGGCAGGAGAAAAGTGCCTGTTTTTTACTGGCTGCCTGTAAAAATAGTGACGGTTGGCAACACTGGTGTGGGATTGTTCTTCAGGGGTTGGGCTTGGCCCCCTAGTTCCAGTGAAGCGAACTCTTAAGGCATCAGCATACCAAGACATTTTGGACAATTTCAGGCTCCCAACTTTGTGGGAACTGTTTGGGGATGGCCCCTTCATGTTCCAACATGACTATGCACCAGTGCACAAAGCAAGGTAAATTAAGCCATGGATGAGCGAGTTTGGGGTGGAGGAACTTGACTGGCCTGCACAGAGTCCTGACCTCAACCCTATAGAACACCTTTGGAATGAATTAGAACGGAGACTGCGAGCCAGGCCTTCTCGTCCAACATCAGCGCCTGACCTCACATATGCACTTCTGGAGGAATGGTCAAACATTCCCATAGACACACTCCTAAACCTTGTGGACAGCCTTCCCAGAAGAGTTGAAGCTGTTGTAGCTGCAAAGGGTGGACCAACTCAATATTGAACACTACGGCTGGGATTCCTAAGACTGGGATTCCATTAAAGTTCATGTAAAGGCAGGCATCCCAATACTTTTGGTAATATAGTGTATTTGTATTTCAACTGTGTTTAGCGGTTTGTGTGAAGTTGTAATGTTGGGAAGCACCGTGACTATATATTGAGAATTAAACACTCAACACCCTGGATTCTCTATTTACTACAGGGGACAAGATCTAAGGGAATTTTTTATGTTCCTTCTGCAATTGTGATTTCTCCCACAAGCAAAAAGTATACTGGTAGAGCTAGGCAGATTATAATATGGGTATAGCATGATATGACACATATAGAGAAACTGCACACTCCGAATATTAATTCTAAAAAAGAGAAAGGTTCCCCATGACGTTTTAAAGCAGCAATTGAGAGTCTCAACAAGTAGCTGTAAAAGCTGGACCACTATTACCAACGAATGGATCAACAGCTATTAACGTTGATCCTGCTTTTCAAAAGCAATGGTAATATAACCTGCTCTTCATTAACTCATGGATATCAGTGCCGTTGATTGTACACAACATACCAGCATACCTAAAAGTCAGTAAGTGAAGCAAGCTTCCACCTGTGCTTACTCACACGGGATCCGGGAACCTACTCCTTCATATTTCACATGTTTTACACTATCTGACTTTTCATACAGTATTTTTTCTAACACCCTAGAGAAAAAAATGGCAGTCGTTGCAATACTTTTTGTCACACTGTATTTGCGCCGCAGTCTTACAAGCGCACTTTTTTTGGAAAAAAATACACTTTTTTTAAATTAAAAAATAAAACAGTAATGTTAGCCCATTTTTTTTTTATATTGTGAAAGATAATGTTATGCCGAGTAAATTGATACCCAACATGTCACACTTCAAAATTGTGCCCTCCTTTTGGAATGGCGACAAACTTTAATCCTTAAAAATCTCCATAGGTGACGTTTAAAAAATTCTACAGGTTGCATGTTTTGAGTTACAGAGGAGGTCTAGGGCTAGAATTATTACTTTTGCTCTAATGATCACGGTGATACCTCACATGTGTGGTTTGAACACCGTTTGCATATGCGGGCGCTACTCATGTGTGCACGCAAACTCGGCGGGACGGGGCGTGTTAAAATTTTTATTTTTACACTGTTCTTTTAAAAAAAAAAATTGTCTCACTTTCATTCCTATTACAGGTAAACATCCCTTGTAATATAAAAAAAAAACATGACCGGACCTCTTAAATATAAGATCTGGATATGTATTATTTCAATAAGACTGAAATGCAACGCTATAGAGTATTAGTGTGCGACGGTCCAGGGAGTTCACTGGCATCTCCTCTACAAGCTATTTTTCGGGGGGGACAGGCGTGTAAAAGACTTCCCCGATACAATGAAGGTATGCTTTTACACCATCAAAAAATATGGGAAATAGCTCTGAAAAAGCGTAAACTGGGACATATACACTCCCATACCCCCCTGTGGCTTAAAGAGGGAGTCCACCTAAAAAAAAAAAAAATATTAAAAGCCAGCAGCTACAAATACTGCAGCTGCTGACTTTTAATAAATGACCACTTACCTGTCCCAGGGTCCAGCGATGTCGGCAGCCGACGCCGATAACCCGCTCGGTTCTCGGCAGCTGCCGCCGCCATCCTAGGTGAGGGAATCAGGAAGTGAAGCGTTGTGGCTTCACTTCCCGGTTCCCTACTGCGCATGCGTGAGTCGCGCTGCGCATCGTAACTGGTCCCCGCTATCATTGTCGCCATCATTGTATGTCAGGCATGTACACAGCGATTTGTGGGTGCGTGCCCATTTGCGAGCGGGGGAACCAACCAGCGGGTACAGCCACCCACGATCGCTCCAGAGACAGGCAGAAGAGGGATCTGTCAGTGTAAACAAACAGATCCCTGTTCTGTCAGGGGAGGAGAGTCAGATATACTGTTCCTAGTGATTAGGAACAGCGATCTCTCTCCTTCTCCAGTCAGCCCAGCCTCCATACAGTTAGAAACACCTCCCAGGGAACACACTTAACCCCTTGATCGCCCCCTAGTGCTAACGCCTTCCTGCCAGTGACATTTATGCAGTAATAAGTGCAGACCCATGTATGCGTTTGCATCTGCATGTGAGCACGAGGGAATAGAGACGCTTAAAAAAATAAAATATATATTGTTTATTTTATTTTTACAGAAAGAAGAAAAAAAAAGAAGACAAAAAGAAGGAGAAAGGAAGGAAGGAAGACAGCCGCCATCGGCGGTTTCTTTCTCTGGCTCACCAATCACACGGTGAAAAACAGCCTTTGCAATACAGAGTAAAAATAAATAATTTATATCAATAAACTTTTAAATTGTCATACAAATATATATTTGAAATAAAATCTTTTATTATTTTTGGCAATAACATGGTGTGGGCGGATTTCTGCCGTCACACCCCTCCAGCCTGTGTCTTAGAATAAAAGGGAGGTGAAGCCTCTATCAATCTACATGTAATATCCCCTCCCATTGTGGAGGAGGAGGGAGGGAGTGGGTTGTCATTTACCACTGTGTATATGCCCACATGTGTCACTCTATAGTCACATGTGCTGCTCAGATGTGATAGGGAGGAAATGCTCAGTATAGAAACTCACTGAAAACTGAGCATGTGCAGAGTTACCACCTAGCTGAATTGGGGACATGAACAGAAGGGGGAGATAGAGAGCAGCAGGATCAACCAGTTTTTTTGCAGAATACAGAAAATAAATCTCATAGTGACTGAGTGAGTATGAACAGCATGTAATACACTATTTATTGATAGTTTTTTATGATGTGGGTTTAGTGATGCTATAAGGTAAAAAACCTTTTGCATGCAGCTCCCTCCCAGGGCTCTCGGCCTATACTCACCTGAGCCCAATCTCAGTATAGCGATGGGCACAAGACTAGAGGCTCTCAGCTCTCTCAGCTTGGGTTCACACTGGTGCGATGCGGGACAATTCCAGCGCCGGTTCCTGCATCGCATCTCTCCTGCAGACAGTTCACACTGCCCTCTGCGAACCTCTGCAGGTGTCAATACAATGTTAATAACACCCCCAGATTGGTTCCCAGATCGCAGTGCAAACTGTGGATTCGGACAGGAATCAGATCGCATGGGTGAGCACACCTATTAGATCCGATTCCAGTGCGGGTAAAAAAATAGAAAGTCCCTGCACCTTTTTTCTGCAAATCCAATACGGGTTCAGCCATACAACTGTACAGACATCGCATGTGATCGGCACAGCAGTGCGGGTGTGAATCACATGCAATGTCTGTGTTCGCTATAGTGTGAACCTGGGCTCCCTCATTGGCTCAGACAATTGCTCTTGCTGCTGTCAACCACAGCCAGCGACAAGGGAGCAGGGGGCGGGCCAAGCCAGGCTCTGTGTGTGTCAATGGATACACAGAGCGATCCCGCATGAGTACTCCCATAGCGGCTTGCTATGGCGGGCACTTGGTAAGGGGGAGGAGCCAGAGGCACCCACAGGGGACCCTATGAGAGGACCCTCAGGGCTGCTCTGTGTAAAACCTCTAAGTATGGTAAGTATAACATGTTTGTTAACTGAAAAAATAAATTGACCTAGTATCACCTTCAGATGATAAAAAAAGGGGGCAATTGCCGATTTGTACCTCCCCCTGGCCACACATCTAAACGAACCCTAAGGCCTCATGCACTCTGAACGTTTAAATTACGTTATAAACGCCAGTAGCTTTGCAGTGAGTTTTTCAGCATTTTTAACTTTTTACAATAGCGTTTTTAGTGCTTAAAAAAAAAAATGGATGAAAAACGTTAAAAATTGCTTGTGAGACGCGTTTTTGAGCGTTTATCAAAGTTTTTTGATGTTAACTGAAAAACTCCTTTCAGAACCCACTAGTTTTGTTTTTTTTTTTAAAGCCGAAAAAAGGCCCAGTCAAAAACTGCTGATATCAGCCTATTGCCGTGTACACACGATCGCACATTCTAACAAAGTCCATGTTTTTTTCCCAACGGATGTTGGCTCAAACTTGTTTTGCATACACACAAATTTGGTCGGAAATTCCAAACGTTAAGAACGCGGTGACGTACAACACGTACGACGAGCCAAGAAAAATGAAGTTCAATAGCCAGTGCTGCTCTTCTGCTTGATTCCAAGCATGCGTGGCACTTTGTGCGTCAGAATTGTGTACACACGATTGGAATTTTGAACCAGCTCTCAAATTTTGTGTGACGGAAAATCCGATGGAAAATATCCGATGGAGCCTACACACGGTCGGAATTTCCGACAACAAGCTCTGATCGCACATTTTTCGTCGGAAAGTCCGACCGTGTCTATGGGGCATATGTGTGCATGGACACATAGGATAACATGATGGAGAGTTTATTGTCTGCAGAAAAAAATGTCAAGTGTCCATGAGGCCTAAAGAAATACATTTTTTGAGACTGAATCTAAAGAAGTTACATACATCAAGCAAACTTTAAAAAGGACAGCTATCCCCCCTATTGGTACTTTTGATGTATTTATTTGGTTCCATGTAGTGGGGGGGCTCTGCAGTATTCTGTCATCAGACCGCACAGATAACAGCCGCCAGCCGTCCAAAGCCGATAGATGAATGTCGGGTCTGAAATGAACTTTTGTAATAAAGGTTTAGTCGATGAAAAGTAGAACATATAAACATAAAGGTTGCAGAAGTCAAATTTAAGTGACTTCAAATTGCAGAAATAAAAAAACATTTTTTAAAAAAAGGTAATAAAGAGGGGGGGGAATAAAGAGAGGGGTGGGGGGAAGAAATAAAAAGAGGGGGGAGAGTATAAAGAGAGGAGGGGAGGAAGAGCGGAGGTAAAAAAAAAAAAAAGGAATAAAGAGAGTTGAAAAAAGGGGAATAAAGAGAGAGGGAATAAAGTAAGGGGAAAAAAATGAATCAAAAGAAGGGAAAAAAATTAATAAAATACAAATAAATAAAAAGGAGCGAGAGAGAGAGAAAAGGAGGGGGGAAAAAAGAAGGAGGGGGAGGGAAAAGAAGGAGAGGGGGAAAGAAGAAGGGGGGAAAGAATGAGGGAGGGGGGGGGAAGAAGGAGGTGGAAAAGAGGGGGGGAAAGGAGGGGGGGGGGGAGAAAAAAGAGGGTGGGGGGAAGAAGGAGGGGGGAAAGGGAAAGTGAGCCCCCAATGCAATTGTCATAACTTCCGACCTGGACATGACCAATTTTCATTCTACTCCCCATTATGAGGATAGTAGAAGCCATAGGGGAGAATCAAGGCATTGTTTACACTTGCAGTTGGGGGGGGTTAAAAAACGTGTGGTAAGCTATGTTTTTACCACCCCTCCAAATGATCCCCCTTAATTTGCAGATTGAGGGGATGGAGGTGTACATATGTCATGGCTCTTTGCACAAGTACAGGACTACCAATGCTGAATTGTATTTGAGGATGTCAGCGTGCCACCGCCAGCTGGAAGGCCAGAGAGAAGAGGCTTAGGGGGACAAGTGGCACAACCAGCCGAGACCGAACAGCTGATGAACGGCGTTTTATGTACCTGACCATCTCATCTCGCACGGCAAGCGCAGCGCTCAGCGGACTTAGTAGCTAAAGCAGCAAATTGGCCTCACATGGACACATGCTGGGGAGAAGTATGGCAAGACATGGATCTTGGTCGCTGGTGAGATAAATATCCCCCTATGTATGACCACATGCTTCCTCTATTGGTCTTGAGCCAGCCTCCCCTTTCTCCTGCTTGCTGCTCCTATCCACCTCTGTATATATGATCTGCTAGATGCCGAGGGCTCATCTGCTGTGCTTGATGCTGCCATAATAATATGCTTACCTGCTTAAACATATGAACTGTCAGTTACTGCCGGTCACCCCTGCTGTGTCCCCTTGGAATTTACCCCGGCCAGCTCCTGTGTACTTCCACCAGGTTCATTGGCCCCTGGACTTCCATTTGGTCTCCATCCATCTCTACCCGCACACCTGTTATACCATGCCCCTGAAAAGTGATCCACTGACCATGTCACTTTAGCCATACTGCCTTTTGCTACAATCATCAGTGTATGAGTGGTGAATGGAGTGTGTTTGTGGTATGTTTGGCCATGGCTCCCCTTGTTTTTAATGGACAACGTTGTCAATTTTATGTGTAGGGCCAGTGTTAGTCACTTGCCCTCTTTTCTATGAATTGTCATATTTTTCGTGTGGTGTTTTTTGTAATTGTTTAATAAAATTGGCTTGGTTTTTCAGACAGTGCCTGAGGGTCTTCTGTCCTCTTGAGAGATAATTTGTCTCTGTTTTTTTCATGTATGCTTCAGGACATCCCTGACCGGTATCCCGCATCCTTTATGTGATTGATAGCCTGACATAAGCCTGTCTTTTTAACTAACAATAATTGGTGGTTGATCCAGGCTAACCTCACCTATTTTTTGAGCATGGAGGAATCCTGCCAGAGAGGAGTAGGCAGGTATTAGGCCTCATTCACGCGAGGCAGATCCGCTCAGCGGAGTCCATCAGCTCAGCAGGGGATCGCTCCGTTGATCTCCGCTGAGCCGGCGGATGACAGGTCCGTCTCTGCTCACTGAGCGGGGAGGGGCCTGTCAGAGCGCCGCTGATTCCTATGAGATCGGACAGCATGTCGGTTTTCATCAGATTTCATCCAATCCGATCCTCTGATTTTAGCGGATCGGATGGCAGACGGGTGTCAGCGGACACATCTCCACTGACATCCATCTCCCATAGGAGACAATAGATGGCCCACTCGGATTCGCCTGAAAAACAGACAGGCGGATCCAAGCGGGCTTGCCGTGTGAAAGGGGCATTAGACCTCATGCACAGGATTGCTATCCTAAGTCACTGAACAAGCATGTGGTCAGTGAAGTAAGAAGCTGATCTACACACTGCTTCTGGCTCCATATCTCAAATAGAAATGAAGACATAGGTCAGTATGACAGCCAAGACTGAACACTGCAGAAATCACTGAGCTAGCATGCAGCAAGTGAAGTCTGATCTACCTACTGAAGCCAAAGGATCAAAATGATGCAGAAAGAGAAGATGACAACAGAAGCCCAAGACCTTCTAAAGGCTGTCATACACTTCTCCAATGTCTACCAATCCACACCAAACCAGGTGAAATCTGAGCAACAAGTATCCCTAAGTGCCACCCGGGTCGGCAAAAATATATTGCTCAGTTTACTTTTTTGAAGGCACTGGGTGGTAAATAGTCAACCAGCAACTATCCAATCAGATGCAGTGACTGTTGGGGTATTCTGACAGTGGCAGCAACTGACTGGTAGAATACAAGAGCCAACAGGGAGCGATTCCTCCATCTGAGCTATAAGGGCTCATTCACATGTGCTGCTACACTGCAGACCCATGGAAAAGTGATCCTCTGCTGTGGATTGTCTTTCAGAGGTGTTTGACAGGAGTCCATCTCGGGAGTGAACAAAGAGAGGGTGGCTACATTTCTACATACAGTAGGACCATAGAGAACGAACGTAGCCACCCTCTAACGGGAAGTCAGATCGCAGCAAAATAAAAGGAATGTGGAGCTTTGGAGGAGGGTGGGAGAAATAGAAGGTTTTAGGAGTTAGGAATACATACATGAATAGAATTGGTCCTGTCAGCCCCCCGCTCTTGCCTGATTGGATACAAATTGGATTGTTAGGTGTGTCATTCCATTACAAAGTTCTGGTAAAGACATTGAACTGACTGATGTTGAAAGGAGGCTGCCGGAAAATTATTGGCTAATCAGTTGCAGCCTTGGTTCGGGTATCTTGACAGCTGGTGGGGTTTTCATCCGCAGTGGGAGTAAAATTAAAAAACAGTGATCAGCGTTGGGCCAGCTTCTTCTACCATTGCTGGATCAGAGGCAATTATGGAAACCACAACCTGCGCCCAGCAATTTAGAAAAGCTGCAACCAGAGTTCACTCACACCACCCCGTACAGAAGACGCATGGATGGCTTCCTTCCATGCCAGTCATTGTGTACAGTTGTATTGCTAGCTGTAATCATATGGTGCCGACAGGGCCAATCACAGCCCATCTGTACCATGTGATTAGCTGTGGCAAATCACAGCAATACTCACTGCTATAAGCAATAATGCGAGAAAAAATAAATAAAAATCATGACCACTTCCCCAGAGTAGTACAATGTTACTATGGTAACACTGTATTGTTCTGGTCACAGTGTGTTAAAAAAAAGGAAAATACAGTTTTATTCATCTGTCCTGGCATTTTTGGGCCTCAAGAAATGAGATAAGCCGTCAGTACATCAGGATTAATCAATTTTAAGATATATCCCATAGTTTGTGGATTCTAGAACCTTCCTACAGACTAAATAATATACACTGATTTGGGTGATTTTCACCAAAGAAATGTAGCAGAATACATTATGGCCTAAATTTATGAAGATTATTTATTTGCAAAATTTTATAACAGAAACAAAGAAAACTGCATTTTTTTCCCAACATTTTCGTTTTTTCCCCCCCCATTTATTTAGCAAAAGATAAAAAACCCAAGTAGTGATTAAAGGAGAAGTCCATCCTGAGCTCGTTTGGCTGTACTTCTCCTATGGGTTACAGACCGTTCTGCACTCCTGTGACTCGTTATCAGCAAACAGCGGACTGAAGCCTGCTGTCGGCTGATGTCACAGAGCAGGTTTAGGCTCGGGCAAAATGGTGACAATGAAATCGGGATCCACCCACATGCCTGAACGGACCTGCTGAGAGCCTGAGCCAGACATTTCCACCCCCTCCACAGCCCAGTGCTCGGGGGGAGGGCAGAGCGGACAGTGGTAACTGACAGGCACCAGCTCTCTGCTCAGGGAGCTGTGAGAACTGAGCGATCAGTTTGATCGTTCGGTTCTCAGTCTTAAAGCAGACGGGGGACAGATGCAGCATCCACCTAGGTAAGTATGAGTCTTAAAAAAATAAAAAATAAAAATCCCATACTTCTCTCTTAAATACCACCAAAACTCTAATTGTGTGAAAAAAATGAAAATCATATGGGTACATTGTTTGCATGACTGCGCAATTGTCATTCAAGATGTGACAGCGCTGAAAGCTGAAAATTGTCTTGGGAGGGAAGGGGGGGGTGTCATGTGCCCGGTACTGAAGTGGCTAAATTAAGTCAGCATGCAGGTGAGCGGTAAAATTGCAGCTCAACCACCTGGTTTTACCTCCCCCTGGCTGATCATGTGAATGAGCCCTAAAAGCACGGGCTTCTTCTACTACGGTTTGATCAGAGGCAATTGGTTAAACCAAAATCAGCTCACAGAAAACCAGATGACTTGTAATCGGGACTCACTCACACCACGCCGCACAGAAGACGCATGAGCACCGACATGCGTTTTTCTTTTCCTGTACCGGCCACATCAAGAGTCAGACTACTTTTTAAATCTTCTAGATTGTAAGCTCTAATGAGCAGGGCCCTCTGATTCCTCCTGAACTGAATTGTACTGTCTGTCCTCATGTTGTAAAGAGCTGCGCAAACTCTTGGCGCTACATAAATCTTGTATAATAATAATAAATCAATGACCTTAGGCTGCATTCACATCTATTAATGTCAATGAGCTGCCCTATGCTTGACAAATCGCAAAAAAAAAAAAAAAAGGGGGCCATGCGCTTGGTCACGTTAGTAAATTGTACAAGGGTGCTATTGGTAGTGCCTGCATTGACGCACGCCTACGCTATTCCTGAACGCACCAAAATGTTTTTTTCCCCAGCACCATGCGGCTGTAAATATATGTATAATGGCTGTGTTTAGGACAAAAATTAGGTGTGCAGCCCCCCTGAAAGGAGCTTCCCTAAGGATCCTCCAACTGGTTACAAATATATCTACAATGGGGTATGGCGCTCCCTAATTGATTATATGGGATGAGCAGCTACATGGAGGGGGGGGGGGTTAACTACTGACTGAAAGGTGATTGTGTCCCTCCTGTATCCTGATTAAGTGATAGTTGCAAACTATAATAGATGCCTTAGTAAAGGTTTGCAAAAAATAAATAAATAAATACCCTAGTGAGGGTTTGTAAAAAACAACAATAGATTGTGCCAAATTATAAGCTTCTCTATGTGATAAGAGAAATCATAATAAAATAACGTGCACGTTACCATATATTTGCTATTTAGTATTAAAAAAGTGAAAGTTAGAGTCCTATATTGGTCTCCTATAATTAATAGTGAAAGTTAGAGACCTATATTGGTCCCCTATAATTAATAGTGATGCACCTTTAAAAAGAAAACAACATATGGTATTGTGAATTTGCACTGAACAAAGACATAAACTGCACCTCTGCCTAACAATTCAGGCATATACACATAACATCAAACAGAATTAGATAGTGATCATAGTCCATAAAGTGATAAATTTCTGCAAAAAACGTGTTCAGATTTTCTTCAAACAAAACCGTGACTGGAGTGCTTTCAAACGTTCTTAGTGACTTTTGTGCTCCCCCTCAAGGGTCCCCACTCACCAGATCCAATCACCCCAAAGGGGCATACAGTGTGTGATTATATCATCCACGATCTCCTCACCACCGTAATTATTTAAGGCACCCAGGATAGTCTCCGGTCTCCGTGTTGATGATTGTATTCATGGTAACTCCCTGCAGGTCAGGTGAACCGGTTCACCTGACCTGCAGGGAGTTACCATGAATACAACCTAATCATCAACACGGAGACCGGAGACTATCCTGGGTGCCTTAAATAATTACGGTGGTGAGGAGATCGTGAATGATATAATCACACGCTGTATGCCCCTTTGGGGTGATTGGATCTGGTGAGTGGGGACCCTTGAGGGGGAGCACAAAAGTCACTAAGAACGTTTGAAAGCACTCCAGTCACGGTTTTGTTTGAAGAAAATCTGAACACGTCCCAGAAGACTATTGGACCATTCACAATGTGCAGTGCGGCTCGCGCATGCACAGTGGGCACCCGGCTGTGAAGCTGCAAGTTGTCACAGCCAGATGTCCACAGTTACCATGGCAGCACCGGGGACAGACAATAGGAGATTAAACCGGCTGGGGTGAGCACACCGCTGGATCGTAGGACAGGTAAGTGGATGTTTATTAAAGGTCAGCAGCTAGAGTTTTTACACAGCTAATTTTTACACAGGAGACTGGAGCTCCTCTTTCAGTTCAGATCCTCAGCCCTAGCACATGCCGAGGCCTAGCAGCAGTTCCTCTTTTATATCATACACATGCCCCCTTCTATGGGGTGGGGGGGACCCCAGGGGAAGAGAGAATGATCAGACTCTGCTAAACATTTATCTTCTCCCCAGCCACACCTTCTTGGCAAATGAAAAGAAGAAAAAGAGCGCACCAGCCTAGTGCATTATCCTTGACAGATTTATTAATTAAAAACAAGATAAAAACTACTCACAAAGGTTGAAGAAAAAATCGCATAGTATATGGCACAGAGGCAAATAATCCAGTGGTAGCAGTTTTCCAGGTCCCAGGAAGGAGGCGTACGGACTACTGCTGGCTAACGCGTTTCGAAGGTTACCCTTCTTCATCAGGGCCTGAGAGCAGCAAGGCCGAAATCCATAGTCCTTCTTGAACCCTTGGGACTTTCTAGCCAATACACCTGTGCGCAAGAGTATTTTTGCTTCTTTTTATACACCTTCTTGGCAAGCCTCACCAGGGACTGGCTGAGGTCAAATAAATATTCATAATCCATTGTCTAACCCTCCTACACTATTTCTGGAACATGCTTCCAGAGGCAGGCAGAAGCAATCAGCCAGCAGGTTTATTGATGAACCTGATCAGACCTAACAAATAAATTGCAGCTCAGCAGGCTAGGGAGGGGGGGGGGCTACTTTAGCAAAGATTGACTTTTATTCCCACCTAGTGCTTTTAGCAGAATAACTTGTTAATATAAATGATGAGAAATCATTTTTTTTTTTGTCTCTGTGTGTTTTAGAATAATTGGCAGTGTCTGCATTGGGCACAGGAGGTGTGTAAATGCCATTATATCATGAGAAGACCTTCTTTGCTACCATAAGTGTAAAGTTTTGCTCTTTTTTAAACCAGATATCTAATGTTAATTTATAATGGTAAGCAGTTATCACTATCTGCCCTGCACTGCACTATATAATGCAATCCACTCACCATGTTTTACAGCTCAGTCATAAAACGCGGGCCATGATGTGGAGCCTAGGGTGTGCCACAGAGCTCTCTCTGCTCAAAGCAGAATTTTGTGATTGGAGGAAAATCAGGTTACATTACTTTCCAAGGTCACTTTACCAGGCCCACCTAATGGTTTATTTAACTATTTGTGCTTTTATTCATAAGAATAGCACTCCTGGCTTCGTTGTCCGCAGAGTCAGCAGAGCGCCAAGCACATTTGTATAGCATATTGCTGTGCTTTTTTTTTTTAAATCAGTGGTATGACCATACTGTTGCTTCATAAATGTCCCTCTATGAGTATAAATGGATTGTATTTATTAGTATATCATGTGTCTGATCATATCTGTGCTTATATTTTTAATTTAATGCTACCCTGGGGTGTGTTTTCATAATCGGTGGCCCCATTTATTTCCCAAACAACTGTTGGTTTGAAAAATGTCTATAAGATAAATGTTTCTGATGTCTGGTAAATTAAATAAAACTGTGAATATAAGTCTTGGTGGTGTTGGAAGTTTATTTTCTATGCTTGGGTGGCTGATCATGGACCTCTGTTCCTCTGCTCACGTATGTGACTGAGTTAAAGAAAACCTGCCATAACAGAAATATGGTGGTTGGCATTGCTGATTTTTATATGAAATTAGATTGCTTGGCTTGCTATTTTACAGATTGTGTGCTTATAGTTTTTTCCGTGTCAGCCATCCAGAACTGGATAGAACAGTAGATCAGAAGTACTGACTTCACTACTGCATGGTCCTTGTAGGCCTGTGACTCGGAATAGTGGAGCCTAAAGCTGACCATAGATGGATATAATTTGAATATACTGTATGAAAGTCCTTAGGAAAAGTCTTAGGCTGGCCATACATGGTGCAAATTTCTTTCCTGCAACTACGGGCGGGGGAAGCCGTCCTCACTGGGAGAAGACAGTGATTATTGATAGAGGCTATAGCAGCCACTAGCGATAATCGTAAGAGAATCCGGCAGGCTAGTTGTACCCAAGCTGAATGATCGATCAACTTGGTACATTCAGCCTGCCCATTAACGGTTCGAACCTTGGCCAGTTGCTGTTGAACCAGGCGAGACTCGAACAGTGTATGGCCGGCCTTAGGAAAATTTGTCTGAAAGTTCTCAGAACATTCATTTGTCGTTCAAAAGATTTCGTTGGCTTTTACATTTGATTTTGGAATGAATAAGGTTTACTGAATGAAAACCATATACGCTGTTAGAAATTTGTTTGTTCGAGAAACATTTTTTTCCATCATACTCCTTCAAATTTTCACATCACTGTGGTTAAGGCTCCATTCACACTTGTGCGACTTGTCAACTTTGGACATCAAAGTCATACCCCATGTCTTCCAATGATAACCATTCATATATGCATGACTTAAAGTTTCAGCAACTTCAAAGTAGTTCATGCACTAATTTGGTCCGATTTTCATGCAACTTGAGGGCCATAGGCTTCAATGTTATAACCCTCAGAAGTTGCATGAAAGTCGTACCTGAATGTTATACAATGCAACTTGTGTGCAAGAGTTATCCATTATCACTGGTCAAAGCCAAAGTCGTATTCAAGTTGCACCCATCCAAAGTTGCGTCAAAGTTACACGCAACTTTGCTACACAGCACAGCCCTGCCTGGCAAGGCATGGACTCCACTAGACCTCCGAAGGAACGTTGTGATATTTGGCACCAAGCCATCAGTAGCAAATCACTGCTTCCACTGGCTTGCCTTCTTTCCATGGTGCCTACCCTTGGTCAGGAAAGCAACGTATACATACCCCGCCATCCATATGATGTAAAAGAAAATGTAATTCATCAGACCGGGCCTCCTTCTTCCATTGCGCCAATTGTGGGCTGTTGATATGGGTCAGCATGGATACCCTGACTGGTTTGCGGCTATGCGCAGCTCTATACACAACAAACTGTGATGCACTGTGTGTTCTGACACCTGAAGTGATTAGTATGGCATTTATGTGTGTACCGCTAGGCTCTGAGGAGGAAGGACAAACCTTTGAAACGTGTCAGCCAGCAGGGACCCCTATGTGGTCCTTCTAAAGGTCTGGAGACTGTATATTCCAGGACTTAGAAGCCGCGGAAGATTGTCTGTTTCTAGCATATTTACATCTCATGTTTGTGAGTAGTTTTATATATATATTTTTATCTACAATAAATGTATATGGGATCATGCACTAGGCTGGTGCGCCCTCTTTCCTTTCCATTTTTTTAGTTCTTCTATTGGATCGGACTACACAGGTCAGCCTTCCCCCCCTTGTGCATCAATGAGTCTTGGTCACCCATGACCCTGTTGCAGGGTTGCCAACCACCAGTAAATTTACTGACAGTTTGTAAAAATCTGTGTTTTTTTTTACAACTGCCAGTAAATATCAGGGGCTGATAATTTCATGCTGTGTTGACTTTTTAAGTATAAATCAAACAAATTACTTTATTATAGGTATTGTCGGTGTTTCCATATCTGTTCAAATATTCACTGTGTTAGTTTTCAATAGGCGTTTCTGTAATTTCTCATGTTGCCAGTAAAAAATGTGCTCCGCCAGTAAATTTTCCATGTTTTTTCAGAAAAAAATGATGCGGGAGGTTGGCAACCCTGCCCTGTTGCCAGTTTTCCTTCCTTAGATCACTTTTGGTAGGTCCTGACTACTGCAGACCTGGAACATCCCACAAGAGCTTCAGGATTGGAGTTGCTCTGACCCAGTCATCATTAAAATTTGGCCCTTGGTTGCTTGGGGGGCCAGCGATCGTGTCACGGAGCGGAAGAACGTGAAGATGACTTTGTAAACAAGGCATTTCCCTGTTCTGCTTAGTGACATGACAGGGATCTACTGCTCCCTGTCATCGGGAGCCGTGATCGCTGTCATGTGAGTAGTGGCCCATCCCCCCCACAGTTAGAATCACTCCCTAGGACACACTTAACCCCTTGATCGCCCCCTAGTGTTTAACCCCTTCCCTGCCAGTGTCATTTATACAGTAATCAGTGCATTTTTATAGCACTGATCGCTGTATAAATGACAATGGTCCCAAAAGTGTCAAAAGTGTCCAATGTGTCCGCCATAATGTCGCAGTCACGATAAAAATCGCAGATCGCCGCCATTACTAATAACAAAAAAAATTTATAATAAAAATGCCATAAATCTATCCCTTATTTTGTAGACGATATAACTTTTGCGCAAACCAATCAATATACGCTTATTGTGATTTTTTTATTACCAAAAGTATGTAGAAGAATACATATGGGCCTAAACTGAGAAAGAAATTAGTTTTTGTATATATTTTTGGGGGATATTTATTATAGCAAAAAGTAAAAAATATTGCTTTTTTTTCAAAATTGTGTGCCTTTTTTTGATTATAGCGCAAAAAGTAAAAACCGCAGAGGTGATCAAATACCACCAAAAGAAAGCTCTATTTGTGGGAAAAAAAGGACGTCAATTTTGTGTGGGTGCAACGTCGCACGACCGTGCAATTGTCAGTCAAAGCGGCTCAGTGCTGTATCGCAAAAAGTGTTCTGGTCGGGAAGGGGGTAAATTCTTTCGGGGGTGAAGTAGTTAAAGTATTTATAATTCTATATAAAGAGCACAGCATGCTCATATAAGTAATAATAAAAATAGAAATTACAGCGCGAAATACCAAAAGGAAAAAAACAAAGCAGCTGCTGAAAACGTGAGATACACACATGTACAAATATAAAGTTTAATAAAGCAGTGCTGCTTTATTGAACTTTATGCTTATATAAGGAACAGTTAGAGAGACATAAGGTATAAAACTATTGTTTTCCATTTATGTAATACAAATAAAATAACATTATTATTTTAATGAATTAATACATTTTCTTAAAAAAAAACTGATATCCCTTTAGACTTAGTGAACTGTAACCAGACATTGTGACAAGACATGATACATATACAGTAACTAAAACATCTTATTACATTGCAAATGACAACTGTAAAAGTTTAAGGCATAGTATTGCTTAATAGAGTCAATTATCACTTTGAATGTATTTACATAGCAGTAATATTATTGCATAAAGTATTTTTTTGGGAAAAAAAAGATGGTAAAAGTCATTGAAAGCTTTTTGGGCCTGGCCTCAGGTGTTATGGAGAGTCTCTCGCTCTTCCAGTTCATGTGGAGCTGGATGAGACAGCTCTTTGTGAAACACGTGGCATACATCCCATCGAAATGTAAGTATTTTCTTCATGAACAAAAACTGGGCCAGATAAGACGTGACGATTATGGTGATCAGGCTGACGAGCATGGTAAACGTCTTAAAGGGAAACAACTGCACATAGACACCATCTGCAAAGATGCATCCTGGGTAATGGAGCAATGGGGGAATTTTAAGGGAGTTTTCCCCTCCCAGGAGTCGGAGAACAAATCCCAAGACAAATCCAGCCACAGATCCATACGTGTTGGTGCTGGGGAGGAACAGGGCGCAGCACAGCTGAGGGAACAAAAGGGCGTACACCAGCTCTCCACTCAGGAACCAAAGGTCATACACGGAATTTGAGAGGAACGCCAAGGCTGTACCTGCTGAGCCCAGCAGGATCATGGAAAGACGCATGACGCACAGAACTTCTCGATCAGAGGCCTAGGAAAGTAGAGCAGAGAAAATGAGGGACGTGTTCATAAATTAGTTTGTGTCCATCAATATTCATGTTCATCCATTAGGGTCTATTAGTGCAGTGTTTCTCAACTCCAGTCCTCAAGGCGCACCAACAGGTCATGTTTTCAGGATTTCCCTCAGATGAAAAGGCTGTGGTAATTACTAAGGCAGTGAAACTGATCAAATCACCTGTGCAAAATAGTGGAAATCCTGAAAACATGACCTGTTGGTGCGCCTTGAGGACTGGAGTTGAGAAACACTGTATTAGTGTATGTCAATCAACGTCTATCAGTCTGGGCTTGCAATCCCATTCCATGTTCATTAGTATCTATTTGTGGGTACTACTTCTTACTGCATCATATGGAATAACTTGGAACAGTAGATTTGGCACTGGTATCTTCAGAAGGCTTAGTCCTTATCACTGATGATCCCTGCATAAGGGAGGTGATTATGGAAACAAGGGAATGCTGGGGATGCTTACTATGAGGGATGGGGTTACAGTATTAGTGTGAGGTTTAGAGTTCGGGTCACGGTGAGGGTTATGGTAAAGTTTGGTGTTAGAGTTGCAGTCATACTGTTTGTGTTAGATTTTATGGAAGGATTGGTGTGAGGGTAATGCCGCGTACACACGACCGGACTTTACAGCATACTTGGTTCGGCGGACCAGAGTCCGTCGGACAATTCGATCGTGTGTGGGCTCCAGCGGACTTTTTTTCCCCAAAAGTTCGACAGCCTAGGAAAGAAACATGTTTCAAATCTTTTCGACGGACTCGAGTCGGGTCGAAAAGTCCGCTCGTCTGTATGCTAGTCCCTCCGGCTGCACTGCAGGAAGAGTGGTTCTAGCAAATGCGCCCCTTCCATCTGCTGTCCATGCCCCCCTGTGTGTCCCTTATCACTGCAGTGCTGCCGGCTTCCCTCCTCTCCCACCAACAGCTGCTGCGGGCACACAGGGGAATGTTTCAGGATGGAGTGCGGAAGAAGGGGCAGAAAAATATGTCATTTACTGGCCCCTTCCTTTCCTGAATAAACACAGTTAGCGATCAGTAACCAATAACTCCTGTGTCCATTGATCACTGAAGCATAGTAAACTGTGTTTACTATGCTCCAGTTTGTGAATAAGCAGGAAGCCTCAGAGCGCTTTCTATTCATTCATCTGTGCAGCTGGGGTTGCAGGTTGCAGAGAAAGTGACTGAGAAATCTATGTCCTGGGCCACTTTTGGCCAATATGGGGGGTTTGGGGGTGGGCCCTGTCAGGTAAGCTGTGTGGGGCCCCGTCATTTCTAACAGCAGCCCTGTACACACTACTGCGATGTCTAACAGAGAGCACATAGCAATATCCACCCCATTATAAATTAGCCTCTTAGTGTTACAGAAGGCTCAGTATGAGGATTAGTGTTAAAGGGGTTATAAAGGTAAAAGTTTCTTCACCTGAATGCATTCTATGCATTCAGGTGAAAAAACATCCGACAATACCGCCCCCCCCAGCCCCCCCGTTTTATTTACCTGACCCCGCTAAGCCTGGCCATTGATTGGCTAGAGTGGATAGCGCACCGGGGGGCAGGGCTGAGTGATACAGTGAGCGGCTATGGCACTCAACACCATGCGAGGGAGCTCGCATGAATGTGTTGAGTCCTTGCAGGGGGGGGGGGGACCGAGACAGCCGCCGAGGGACCCCAGAAGACCAGGTTCGGGGCCAATCTGTGCAAAACGAGCTGCACAGTGGAGGTAAGTATAACATGTATAGCTTTAGTGATCCTTTAAGATAAAAGTGAAGGATAGTTAGGATTAATGGGAGCCTTAGGGGTTCTAAAGGCAAATAGACTGTGCAAGTGCAGTTGCCCCAGAGTGTAGTAAATGAGCTAAAGATTCACTTTGCAAAGAATACCCATTCACGGGCAAGGAAAATAAAAAAAAACAGCATTTTTGCTTGCACATAATTGGATGATGGAAGTCAGCAGAACTTCTGCTCATTTACTAAGATCTGGAGCAACTGCACTTAGCAAAGTGCACAGTCTATTTGCCTTTTAGTAAATCAACCCCTAAGTGTTAGGGTTGCAGGGAGGGTTGGTTTATAGGTTGATTTGTGGGACAGTTAGTGTAATAGGGCGTACACACGGTCGGACTTTGTTCGGACATTCCGACAACAAAATCCTAGGATTTTTTTCCGACAGATGTTGGCTCAAACTTGTTTTGTCTACACACGGTCGCACAAAGTTGTCGGAAAATCTGATCGTTCTAAACGCGGTGACGTAAAACAAGTACGTCGGGACTATAAACGGGGCAGTGGCCAATAGCTTTCATCTCTTTATTTATTCTGAGCATGCGTGGCACTTTGTCCGTCGGATTTGTGTACACACGATCGGAATTTCCGACTACGGATTTTGTTGTCGGAAAATTTTATCTCCTGCTCTCCAACTTTGTGTGTCGGAAAATCCGATGGAAAATGTCCGATGGAGCCTACACACGGTCGGAATTTCCGACAACACGCTCCGATCGGACATTTTCCATCGGAAAATCCGACCGTGTGTACGGGGCATTAGTGTTACAGGGCGTTAGTGTTGGGGTAGTTTGAGGGAGAGTAATTGTTAGGGTTAATATGAGGAAAGGTTACTTTTAGGGTTACAGGGAGGGTTGGCGTTAGGGTTAGTTTGAGCGAGCATTTGTGTTAGGGTTAGTTTTAGCAACAGTTAGTGTTAGTATGAGGATTGGTTACTATTAGGGTTAAAGAAAGGGTTGGTGGTAGAGTTAGTTTGAGCAAGGGTTAGTGTTAGTATGAGTAACGGTTACTATTAGAGTTACAGGGAGGAGTGGTGGTAGGTTTAGTTTGAGCAAGGGTTAGTGTTAGTATGAGGAACGGTTACTATTAGGGTTACAGGAAGGGTGGGTGGGGTGGTAGAGTTAGTGTTAATATGAGGAACGGTTACTATTAGGGTTACAGGAATGGTGGGTGGTAGGGTTAGTTTGAGCAAGGGTTAGTGTTAGTATTAGCAACATTTACTATTAGGGTTACAGGAAGGGTTGGTGGAAGGGTTAGTTTGAGCAAGGGTTAGTGTTAGTATGAGGAACGGTTACTATAAGGCTGCTTTCACACTAGGGCAGTGGGACCGTTAGCGGTAAAGCGCCGCTAGTTTTAACGGCGCTTTACAGCTGTTTAAATAGCGATTTTCGGTTGCTAGCAGGGCGCTTTTAACCCCCGCTAGCGACCGAAGAAGGGGTTAAAGGCACCCTTGTTGCTGCGCTTTTCAGGCGCTTCGGAAGCACTGCCCATTCATTCCAATGGGCAAGGAGCGGTGTAGGAGCACTTTATACAGTCCCAAAGATGCTGCTTGCAGGACCTTTTTTCCCTTCCCGCAAGTGCACCGCTCCAGTGTGAAAGCACTCGGCTTTCACAATGGAGAGGCAGTTTTCAGGCACTTTACATGCACTATTTTTAGCGCTAAAACGCCTGAAAACTGCCTCAGTGTGAAAGGGGTCTTAGGGTTACAGGTAGGGTGGGTGGTAGGGTTAGTTTGAGCAAGTGTTAGGGTTAGTATGAGGAATGATTACTATTAGGTCCCTTTCACGCGTCAAGCCCGCTCGGATCCGACTGTCTGTTTTTCAGGCGAATCCGAGCGGGGCATCCATTGAATCCTATGGGCAGGCGGATGTCAGCGGAGATGTGTCTGCTGACACCTGAATGCCATTTGATCCGCTAAAATCAGACGTATGTCGATTTGTTCGGCCATCCGTCTGGGGGAACGGATAAGATCTGATGAAAACGAACATGCTGTCTGTTTTCATCTGATCTCCCCATAGAAATCAGCTGGAAAAGTCCCTCCCCGCTCAGTGAGCAGAGACGGACCTGTCATCCGCTGGCTCAGCGGAGATCAACGGAGCAATCCCCTGCTGAGCTGGCAGACTCCGCTAAACGGATCCGCCCCGTGTGGAAGGGGCCTAAGGGTTACAGGGAGGATTGGTGTTAGGGTTAGTTTGAGCAAGGGTTAGTGTTAGTATAAAGAAAGTTTACATTATTGGGAGGGCTGGTGTTAGGGTTAGATTGAAGAGGCCCTTATGATAAAACACTCAGAACCAGGAGCTGTATGCTGAAAACTACCAGCATGGAGCTTGCCGCAATAAAACCCTAATGTATTGGTAAAAAGCCAAAGTAAAAGTACCCAGATAATAACACTGCTAACCCACTAGCCCAGCTTCTTAATGTAGTTTATAAAGACAGAGCAACTTTTAATTATTAGAATGTCTAGGCAAATGTACAAGAGACAGGAGGTGGGGACATAGATGATGTGTGGTAGCATATGTTTAGCGAGGGTATGCCCCCTGCAATAAGTTACAAGTGTTCGAGTGTACAAGAGTTCACTTCTGAGTAAAGTGACTTTCACACATTGACTAGATGTGCAGTATTCTGTATTTATATGATCATTAAACTCTTAAAGTGTCAAAGAGTGAGCTAAGCTTTTTCTTTTTAACCTAACTGTCCATCCAGGATTGTTGCCAGATTTAGACCAATATTGTAGATCCATTTATTTCATACTGCATACAGCTGTTTAAGGCTTGTTGGCCATCATCAGCATAGTGCATGGAAACAGTGGCTTCTATGGTGCAGGATTGGTGACGAAAGAGAAAAGCATAAAAAGTAATGATTTGCATGGCTCCAACCATTGTCCTAAAAGGAGGAATAATCTTCTTGCTTTTTGGATATGTGATGGAATGAGATATGGAAATACCATTCTGTTTTAGGAAGGCTCTACTGTACTACGCGCTGGTTCAGTTGAGAGCTTTTTGGCTCCTTTGGTCCCTCTTCACCATAACCTTCTGAGTTATACTTTCATAGCAGGGAAATATATAAAACCCATATACCATTCTCTATGTAAAACACATAATTTCTACTGGGTTGCTTGATGTGTTCCACATTTGTAGGGTGATTGTGTTGCTAAAGAATTAAGTCATTTTTTTTAGAGACTTTGTTTTCAGCTCACCGTTTTCCTTAGCATCTTCTTGTAGATGTTGTAGGCAAACATGGAGCTGGCAGACAGGAGAGAGGAGTCTGCAGAGGACATCACAGCTGCTGCAATGGCTCCCAACCCTGCCACTGACACATACGCTGGGCAGAGGTACTGCAATACCAAAGGAAGAATCATGTTCGACTCATTCCTCCTATATGGTGAGGGTAAGCCATAGCTAGTCTGGTTCCAGTCTAGAAAAAAAAGTCAACCAGCGGTTAGCAAAACGTGTTATACTATCGGGGAACTGACAAATAAAGTTAGACAAATATTCACTGACATAACTCTTTTGGGCTGTCGAAAATTGAATCATATAGTGAAGCTACACATTTACTCAGAAAAAAAAAATCATCCCCTCCAGGTTAACTACATATTTTAGCAGTTTTGTTCAGTCAGTTGGATGTCAATCCCTGAACTATTTTTGTGCAATACAAATTGTTGACAATATAACATGGACCATCTTGCTAGATTCTGTTAAAGAGGAACTGAACTCTGGGAGCTTTGCGCAAATAAGTCAGGCAGAAGGCAAAGGACCAGTGGTCTTGCAACTGTTTTTTTCCCATTATTGACTTATGACTTGTTCGGCATTGTATAGGCAGGGCTTTCCTTCCTCATGTCAGAGCCTCCAGCAAGGAGAGCAGTGACCTCAAATCTCTCTCCAAATCTTCTGAGACTAGCACTGCATATATACTGTATACTATATGAAGCTGTAGGCACAGGAGTGCCTGGGTTACATTCACATGCCAGGGAATGCATTGCTATTTTTCTGGAGGAATTCAGGTCAAAGGGTACGCTTTTTAACTAAGTTCAAGGAGTGGAAACAGCATTTATTTTTTTGACATACTCCTCTGCTACATTTATACACGTATCCCAGTGCCTAACTGGCAGTTTGTTTACATTGGTATCATGTGATCATTATGACCAAGTATAGCAATCACATGATACCCGGTATCATGATGTCTTTCTTATGACAACATGTAAAGGTACCGCAGGCAGTCCAGAAGTGGTTAAAATGTAAGTTTATTTTATTTATTTATTTATTTCAGGTACTTATATAGCTGTCAATTTACATAGCTCTTTAGAGCCCTTGCACACTGGGGCGGTTTGCAGGCGCTATTGCGCTAATAATAGCGCCTGCAAACCGCCCCAAAAGTGCCGCTGCATGTATTCCTGTGTGAAAGCCCCGAGGGCTTGCACACTGGAGCGATGCGCTGGCAGGACGGTAATAAAAGTCCTGCTAGCAGCATCTTCGGAGCGGTGAAGGAGCGGTGTGTATACCGCTCCTTTACCGCTCCTGCCCATTGAAATCAATGGGACGGCGCGGCTATACCGCCGGCAATGCGCCTCTGCAGAGGCGCTTTGCGGTGGTTTTTAACCCTTTCTCGGCTGCTAGCGGGGGGTAAAACCGCCCCGCTAGCGGCCGCATACTGACGGTAAAACGCCGCTATTAATAGCGGCGTTTTACCGCCGCCGCCGCCCCCGCCCCAGTGTGCAAGGGCTCTAACATATATATTGTACATTCACATCAGTCCCTGCCCTCAAGGAGCTTACAGTCCAAGGTCCCTAGCTCACATTCATACATACACATACTAGGTCCAATTTAGACAGGAGACATTTAACCACTTGCTTACTGGGCACTTTACCCCCCTCCTGCCCAGGTCAATTTTCAGCTTTCAGCGCTGTCACTCTTTGAATGACAATCGTTTCGGTCATGCAACACTCTACCCAAATGAAATTTTTATCATTTTTTCACACAAACAGAGATTTCTTTTGGTGGTATTTAATCACTGCTTTTTTTTTTTTTTTGCTAAAAAAAAACACAGTTTCATAGTTTGTTATAAAGTTTTGCAAACAGATCATTTTTCTCCTTCATTGATGTGTGCTGATGAGGCTGCACTGATGGGCACTGATGAGCACTGAGATGTGGCACTGATGGGCACTGATAGGCTGCACTGATAGGTGGCACTGATGGGCACTGAGACGTGGCACTGATAGGCATCGATAGGCTGCACTGATGGGCACTGATAGGTGGCACTGATGGCCACAGAGGTGGCACTGATAGGCAGCACTGATAGGGCACTGATTAGCACTGATTGGCAGTACTGATAGGTGACACTGGTGGGCACTGGTAGGTGGCACTGGTGGTTACTGATAGGCAGGACTTATATGCACTGGTAGGTGGCACTGGTGGGTACTGGCAGGTGGCACTGTTGGGCACTGCTTAGCAGAAGTGGTTGTCCGTGTGCGGGACCGATTTCCCTCTGACAGAAGCCGGTAATCGGCCTTTTCTTTTATCCTCGCGCTAACAGCGTGAGGGGAGAAAAAAAGCCGATTACGATCTTCTCTGTACATCACGTGATCAGCTGTCATTGGCTGACAGTTGATCATGTGGTAAGGGGACAGGATCGACCCCTTACTCCAATCTGTGATCAGTCGAGACTTATTGACTCGCTGATCACAAAGCGTGCCGCGCACACCCTGCAGGGGGGGGGTGCAAACGGCACATGCTCGGGAGGACACACATGGATGTAATTTAGGCCTACGCTGTAGCCATCTTTCGGCTATAGCGCAGGCGTGAGGAGCTTAACCTACCAGCATGTCTTTGAAGTGTGGAAGGAAGCTGGAGGACCTGGAAAAAAACACACAGGCACTGGGAGAACATGTAAACTCAATGCAGGTAGTGCCGTGGTTACGTTCAACTTCAGATTTTCCTAAAAAAAAAATACCCCATATGCGATTCCATATCCGGTGAATAGTACATACCAGTGATCCTCCTTTTCTAAATGGTGCACATCCTTCTATTACAGATGCAGCTGAGGGGCCTCTCCCAAAAAACTACTGGCACCTCATTCACCTCTGTTCTGCAGCTTCCATAGGTGGAATTTTGGAAAATCTTGCTGAAGGTGAACTAAGCTAAATCAAATACCAAGCTCCCTCTAGTGGTTAATGTTCAAATCTCTATGCTAATTACAATAAACCGTTACCTACAAAATATTAAGTTCAATCAGGGTTGCCAACCGCCAGTAAATTTACTGACAGTTTGTAAAGATCTGCAATTTTTTTACAACTGCCAGTAAATATCAGGGGCTGATAATTTCATGCTGTGTTGACTTTTTTAAGTGTAAATCAAGAAAATTACTTTGTTATAGGGATTGTCAGTGTTTCCATATCATGTTTATATTGTTCAAATATTCACTGTGTTAGTTTTCTCAGGTTGCCAGTAAAAAATGTGCTCCGCCAGTAAACTTTCCATGTTTTGTTAGTAAAAAATGCTGCGGGAGGTTGGCAACCCTGACTGCAATATAATCACCAAATATGTGCTCAATAAAAATACACTAGTCTTTAACTTTACGCTTCTGGCTCTGAGGCATATTTGTGACCTGATGCAAAGTCAAATAGTAAAAAAGAGGTTTTGAACAGGAATCTAAACAGTTATCAGTAAGGGAATTAATGAAATCTGTGCTGGAGCTGGAGATCAATCCATAATGTATCAAGCATTTCATTTTATGGCATTGTCATGGTTTGTTCTACTGGCTGTTACCTGTAGAGGCTGCGACTGCACCAATGAGAATAGAAGGGACCCCCAGGACTGCAGACAGAACCCCCGAGAGGTAAGACACCACCACTGCTTGCTTAGAAGACGAGGCAGCAAGAACTCTCTGAAAATAGATTTGCCATGCAATGCCACCCAGACTCTGAAATGACAAAATGTGAGGGTGAAATATCTGTTATTTCATTTTTATAGATAGTAATGTAAGATGTTTGAATGAAAGGCTAAGTGCTTCCTTTTTTATAAAAAAATTATAGTATATAAAAAATAAAATCAAAAAATTTTTTTTTTAATTTGAAGCCCACTTGTGCAATCACTTGTCCAAACCAGTGGGTTTGCAATGAGTATACACCACCACACCACACACAAGCAACAGGTCCATCTGATGGATGTGTCAGTACTTACTGCCAATTCTCTCTATCCCTAAACCATCTTAGATAGTACATGCGTTGTCAGTAAATGGAGTTTCTCTCACTTGGGTCCCCCATAGAAAAAAACAGGGAGCTTAAATAAAAACTAAACATTTGGAAGGATTTGGCTGGTGGGTGCCTGTATTCAGTAATGGCTTATGGGGTCAATTTATAAAAAATGTAACATGCGTATGCCTGAAAGTAAAGCCATCAAGAATAATCACCGTACTCTGTCTAAAACATTTATTACCTTTAATCGTCAGCTCCATCTTGTGGCCCAATGTGTTATTTTCCTGAAATACCTCAATCTGGAAAAAAATGTATCATGTCCACTAGATGGAGCTAATGGTCATGTGAAATATAGTGACAGGGGGATGGTTCGGGCCAAGCATCGGTTCGGCCCTGAACAGCACCCGTTTGAGTGTTCGCTGAATACCTGAATTTAGGGGATGCTCGGCGGGATGTTCTAAGCCCCCACTGGCTGAAGCAATGCAAGGCTTTGCCCAATCAGGGCACAGTGAATAGCTGGTTGTTAAGGAGCGGGCCGGGAAGCCGGCCACGGTTTCCTTAACAATGGATGAGCTGACAGCTGAATGAAAAAAAAAAAAACATTGCTGACAATACTAAAATGTGAAAATAAAATGTGGGGTCCCCCCCAAATCCATACCAGACCCTTATCCGAGAATTCAGCCTGGCAGGCCTGGAAAGTCTCCTGAACTATACCAGGCCACATGCCCTCAACATGGGGGGGGGTGCTTTGGGGCGGTGCAGCAGGTGTCATGATTGATGATGGATCTACATTGGGGGATATTGTTTTTTTATTTTTTATAAAGGAATTGTCAAAAAACTGTGTGTTTTTATTTTTCTTTGAGACTGTACCCCATACTCATTCACATAGAAGGGGGGCCAGGATCTGGGGCCCCCTTGTTAAAGGGAGTTTCCAGATTTCGATAAGCCCCCTGTCCGCAGACCCCCACAACCATGGACGATGGTTGTGGGGAAGAGGCCCTTGTCCCCATCAACATGGGGGCAAGGTGCTTTGGGGTGGGGGGGGCTGTGCCTCTGTCCCCAAAGCACCCCACCATGTTGAGGACATGTGGCCTGGTATGGTTCAGGAGGGGGGAGCACTCGCTCGTCCCCCCCTTTCTTGGCCTGCCAGGCTGCATGCTCACATAAGGGTCTGCTATGGATTTTGGGGAAACCCCATGCCATTTATTTTTTGGCGTGGGGGTTGCCTTTAAAATGTCATAGCAGACTAAAGGGACAAAAGGTTTCACATTTTTGTATTGCTGGCAATGTTTTTTTTTAAGAAAGCTTGCAGCTGGGAAAATCAATTTAAATGTCTTTTTCTTTATATACATCAGTTTTGCTGCAGCAGGTTCTATAGATGGTACAGATGCATCACTTTACAGGCAGACTAAGGGGACCCCCCGATATTTAAAATAATGTTTCATTTTAAATAAAAATGAAAAAAAAAAACATTGCTGACAATACTAAAATGTGAAAATAAAACGTGGGGTCCCCCCCAAATCCATACCAGACCCTTATCCGAGAATGCAGCCTGGCAGGCCTGGAAAGTCTCCTGAACCATACCAGGCCACATGCCCTCAACATGGGGGGGGGGTGCTTTGGGGCGGTGCAGCAGGTGTCATGATTGATGATGGATCTACATTGGGGGATATTGTTTTTTTATTTTTTATAAAGGAATTGTCAAAAAACTGTGTGTTTTTATTTTTCTTTGACACTGTACCCCATACTCATTCACATAGAAGGGGGGCCAGGATCTGGGGGCCCCCTTGTTAAAGGGAGTTTCCAGATTTCGATAAGCCCCCTGTCCGCAGACCCCCACAACCATGGACGATGGTTGTGGGGAAGAGGCCCTTGTCCCCATCAACATGGGGGCAAGGTGCTTTGGGGTGGGGGGGGGCTGTGCCTCTGTTCCCAAAGCACCCCACCATGTTGAGGACATGTGGCCTGGTATGGTTCAGGAGGGGGGAGCACTCACTCGCCCCCCCCTTTCTTGGCCTGCCAGGCTGCATGCTCACATAAGGGTCTGCTATGGATTTTGGGGAAACCCCATGCCATTTATTTTTTGGAGTGGGGGTTGCCTTTAAAATTTCATAGCAGACTAAAGGGACCAAAGGTTTCACATTTTTGTATTGTTGGCAATGTTTTTTTTTTCAAGAAAGCTTGCAGCTGGGAAAATCAATTTAAATGTCTTTTTCTTTATATACATCAGTTTTGCTGCAGCAGGTTCTATAGATGGTACAGATGCATCACTTTACAGGCAGACTAAGGGGACCCCCCGATATTTAAAATAATTTTTCATTTTTATTGTTTCAATTTAAGCATCATTAAAATAGCATTGATACATGTCTGCCAGGGAAATACCCGGGCCCCATACCCTTTTTATGGCCAATAACTTGCATATAATCCTTCAACAGACTTTAATAGGGTTCGCGTCCGAACATTTTCCATGTTTGGGAGTTCTGGTTCGAACAGAACCTGGGGGTCTTTGGCCCATCACTAGTGAAATATACATATTAGACAGGTTACAGGAATTATTTGTGATGGCTGTGTGAATGTGCATGCCATCTAAGATCTAAGAGTCAACTCTGAATCCCAACTTCTGTTAGGGCGGTTGTAAAGGAGGACCTGAACTGTGCCACAAAAAGGCAAGCAGAGGGCAACAGACTAATCACCAGTATTACCTGTGGTCTCCTTGCAGCTGAACTTTTTAACGATTACTGACTTACCATGCCTTGTTCTGCGTGGAAGAGGCCATCTTGAGTCCGGGTTATGTTTCCTCATGTCAGGGCTGCCCTCTGGATGACAGCGTATACACCCAAATGTCCTGGATCCTGGCAGAATCCTGACATCTCACGGGTCTAGACCATGTCCCGGAGCCAAATGTTGGAAGATTTGTTTCAGCACCCAGATGCAGGTCTATGCACTCACTGTTGGGCGGAATGATCTCCTGCCAACAGTATATGTATAGTTTCTGCACAGAGGAAGTAGACTGGGACACAACATCAGAGTTTCCCCTGAGAACCATCCCCCAACACTGGGCGCTAATGGTTAAATCCTCTATCCCATTGACACCATCACCTTTTCTTTTCACCCTTTCCCACTGAACCCAATATTTTTTTTCTTCATCCACCAAGGTTCCCCCCAACCCATTAACACCAATGCTTCCTGGAAAGATCGAGGTCACAAACCTATGGTTACCTGAATTACAGGTTGAATAAACAGAATTTTGGCAAATGAAACAGTTCCAATGCATGTATTTCAACCATTTGCATAGCTGTTAACTCAACTGTGAGTTCAGCTTTCAAACTGCTTCATAGCAATACTCTTTGCTGCTGATAATCTGCCAGATCAACAAACTTTACTAGCAGCAGTAGTTTCTACCTAATTTGATATACAGTATCTCACAAAAGTGAGTACACCCCTCACATTTTTGTAAATATTTTATTATATTTTCTCATGTGACAACACTGTAGACATGACACTTTGCTACAATGTAAAGTAGTGAGTGTACAGCTTGTATAACAGTGTACAGCTTTTGCTGTCTCCTCAAAATAACTCAACACACAGCCATTAATGTCTAAACCGCTGGCAAAAAAAGTGAGTACACCCCTAAGTGAAAATGTCCAAATTGGGCCCAAAATGTCAATATTTTGTGTGGCCACCATTATTTTCCAGCACTGCCTTAAACCTCTTGGGCATGGAGTTCACCAGAGCTTCACAAGTTGCCACTGGAGTCCTCTTCCACTCCTCCATGATGACATCACAGAGCTGGTGGATATTAGAGACCTTGCGCTCCTCCACCTTCCATTTGAGGCTTCCCCACAGATGTTCAATAGGGTTTAGGTCTAGAGACAAGCTTGGCCAGTCCCTCACCTTTACCCTCAGCTTCTTTAGCAAGGCAGTGGTCGTCCTGGAGGTGTGTTTGGGGTCCTTATCATGTTGGAATACTGCCCTGCGGCCCAGTCTCTGAAGGGAAGGGATCATGCTCTGCTTCAGTATGTCACAGTACATGTTGGGATTCATGGTTCCCTCAATTAACTGTAGCTGCCCAGCGCCGGCAGCACTCATGCAGCCCCAGACCATGACACACCCACCACCATGCTTGACTGTAGACAAGACACACTTGCCTTTGTACTCCTCACCTGGTTGCCGCCACACACTCTTGACACCATCTGAACCAAATAAGTTTATCTTGGTCTTATTAGACCACAAGACATGATTCCAGTAATCCATGTCCTTAGTCTGCTTGTCTTCAGCAAACTGTTTGCTTTCTTGTGCATCATCTTTAGAAGAGGCTTCCTTCTGGGACGACAGCAATGTAGACCAATTTGATGCCCTTCATTCCCAGTGACCCAGCCTACTTGTACTATACTCCTCTCTTCTCTGTCTCCTTTCCTATACCCTCTGCTAGGTTACATCTCCTTAGGTGCTGCCCATGGGTTTTTGGGCCTCTCCCCACCAGATCAACTCAAAGGCCTATGATTAAGTATGCCAAAAGTATAAGTAAATAACCCACACTACAGGGGCACATAGCTCCTATTACCTATCATCTAATGAGCTTCGGACTGATGGGAGAGCCCAGGGCCTGGTGTTCCAGTATCTTGGAGATACCACTCATCACCTTCTCCCATGCACGTGTCCAGGACCTCTCCTAGTCTGTCCACCTTTAGGTGACCCCTGAACCATTTAGAGAGGCCTATCCCACCTCATTGCTACACAATTACCACCTTGTGTATCACCTGTTCTTCCCTTTAATTTCTAAGCTCTTATGAGCACAGCCCTTCTAAGACTATCTAATTGCACTTGATTGCAGTGGCGGCTGCATCCCCCCATCCCTCGATTGATCGCCCACTGCCCGCCAGGCCCCTGCACTTTCCTCATCCAGGTGGCGGCTCCCCCCCCCCCGTGTCTCCTCCCTCAGCCGCTTTCTGATTGGCCGGGAGGAAACACAGAAAGACATTAATGACTATTAATTCGCTAATGTCAAACAACTGGGTGGGCTCGGAGCCCACCCTTTTTGAAGCCAATTTAGAGCCGGAGGCTATAATCATGTGCTTCTAAAAAAAAAAAACCCCATTGGAATCCATGCGTCCGGTGCCTTGCATGTAGATTAGGGCCGGACACATGAATTAGAGGGCGGCGCCACTGCGCCCCTAATGGACGGGCCCCCATTGCTTGATTGTGTGTTTTTTGAACTTACAGTATGTAACTGGAGTTTGTTATTACAATTCTGTAACTTCCAAAAAAAAAAAATCACTGAAATGGAGATTTTAGTGATTGGATTTACATATACTTTAACCAATTGAAATTTACTTTATTCACATGCGTGAAAGCTATATTCTGATTGGCTGCTATGGCCTACCGCCTTATACACATGACTATATATATGTTAATGACATGCGTTTGCGCTACAAGAACAGACATAGAAGACATGAACTCACCAGGTAAGCCAAATCATCCAGCCATCTTGCAATGTACTGTGGCTGTATATTACCAATCCAGGGTTCTTGGTACACTTTATTCACTGCTGTGTAAGCAATGTTTTCAGATGCAGAATTTAGAAGAGCAAATGGTACACAAATCCACTACGTTTAAAATAAGAATAAGATTAGTATACATTTAATACATTTAATGAGCGTTACAAACATTAAGGAGATTAGCTTCTTCTGTCATTTCAATATCAGGCAACTCAGTCTCAGTGCAGATCTGTGCTCATACACACTGCTGATTAAAGCAGATATCCCTTCCGGCATACCAGGACACTGAAATCTAATGTTGCCTAGGTATTCTCCACTGTCAGGTCACAGCGACAGAGCATAGACAGGCCTCAGGCACATGTATTTGCAGTGAGTCATTATTTTTATTTTTTTTTCTGCAGGCATTTGGAGAAAATACATTTAGTTTGGTTGTTACATTAGTGATATCCCTTGGAAGTTCTACAGGTGGGGCATATATATATATGCATTAGGCGTGCCATGCCAAATTAAGGGCAGAGCAAAAATGTTAGCTTTTTGCAGGGGCATAGTTTGCTAATAACAGGATTGGGATGGGAGAGGGTTAAATTATAGTAATAGGTTCCCTAAACAAACAGTGTAATCCCACACTCGCACACACACATCACCATAGCGTAAAACTGTGGTAATATGAGAGTGAATATGGCAATGTTATGGTAACACACTGGCAACTGTGACAATACATGGGCAACAAATGTGGGAAACACACTGGTGATCATACATGGATTACAAAGGTGCAATTTTTACAATACATGGGCAACAAAAGGGCATACAGTACAGGGGCAACAAAAAGACAATGGTGAAAGTACATGGACAACAAAAGGACAATGATAGAATTAGATGGAAAACAAAAGGGCAATGGTGGAAGTATATGGGCTGCCTAAGGGCAATGGTAGAAGCACATGAGCAACAAAAGGGCAATGGTAGAAGTACATGGGCAACAAAAGGGCAATGGTAGAATTACATGGGCAACAAAGGGCAATGGTAGAATAACATGGACAACAAAAGGGTAATGGTAGAATTACATGGATAACAACAGGGCAATGGTAGAATTACAAAGGCAACAAAAGGGTAATGGCAGAATTACATGGACAACAAAAGGGCAATGGTAGAATTACATGGGCAACAAAAGGGTAATGGTAGAATTACATGGACAACAAAAGGGCAATGGTAGAATTACATGGATAACAAAAGGGCAATGGTAGAAATACATGGGCAACATAAGGGCAATGGAATAATTACATACGCAACCAAAGGGCATTGGTAGAACTATATGGGCAAAAAAAGGGCAAAGGTGGCAATACATGGGTAATAAATGGGTAATGGTAGCAATATGTGGGCAAATGACTATTGTCATGTGTTAACAATAGTCCCAATAGTCCTCTTCACAAAATGCCTATCCGAATCCCATGTGCACAAATTCACATCCGTGACTTGAAAAACTTTTTACCAATTCGTGAAGCACCACCACCTTCCAAAATGGACACCAGAGCCAAGGAAAAATTGCGCCTTTGGTTTATACTGGGTTAACCACTCCACTCGAAGTCTCGGTATCTCATAAAAAGCAGACATCCATCATTGAGCAACATATTTTAAAAATGTATTAAATCAATAGAATAAAAATACAGTATATACACTCACAAATCCGGTGCCTTTAGACCGGCACTGAGTCTTTCCAGCATTGTGTTTTTGGCACCTAGCTATTTTTACTCTATTGGTTTAATACATTTTTAAAATACGTTGATGGATGTCTGCTTTTTATGATATACCGAGACTAATGTGGAGGAGTAAGGAGTAACCAGTGGCAACCATTTGGGGGAATCTCAGATATACTGGAAGATATTCCAGAGGGTAGTATTGGGGGCATTAGTGGTAGGTTAACCAAAGCACAAAAACACAAGGTGAGTATAGTAGCAAGTCCAAGTTGCAATCTTGAAACACCCAATACGAGGACAATATGCGACCGGTCTAAACTATGTGGCATGTTCACCAATGCCAGGAGCCTGGCGGACAAGATGGGTGAACTAGAGATACTGTTGTACAAGGAGGATTTGGATTTTGTGGGAATTTCAGAGACCTGGTTCAACAGCTCTCATGATTGGCTGGCAAACATTCAAGGGTATACCCTATACCGCAAGGATAGAGAGGGTAAAAAAGGGGGAGGGGTATGCCTATATATCAAGAATAATGTACAAGTGAATGTGAGAGATGACATCACTGAGGGGGCTAGGGAGGAGGTGGAATCTTTATGGGTAGAGCTCCAAAGGGATGAAGCTAAGGGGAAAATAATACTGGGAGTATGCTATAGGCCCCCTAACCTGAGGGAGGAAGTGGAGACGGATCTCCTATCACAAATTGGATTAGCAGCAAGGATGGGAAGTGTTATCATAATGGGGGATTTTAATTATCCAGACATAGACTGGGCGGAGGGAACCGTGCATTCATTTAAGGCTCGCCAGTTCCTTAATGTCTTGCAGGACAATTTTATGGGTCAGATGGTAGACGCACCAACTAGAAATAAAACATTACTAGATCTACTGATTACCAACAATACAGACCTGATAACAGATGTGGAAATACGGGGCAATTTAGGTAACAGCGATCACAGGTCAATTAGTTTCAGTATAAATCACACAAATAGGAGACATGAAGGGAACACAAAGACACTGAATTTCAAAAGAGCCAACTTCCCTAAACTACAAACCTTGCTAAAAGGCATAAATTGGGATAAAATATTAGGAACAAAGAATACAGAGGAGAGATGGGTTTGCTTTAAGAGCATATTAAATAAGGGCATTAGCCAATGTATCCCATTGGGTAATAAATTTAAAAGAGCGAACAAACATCCTGGATGGCTTAACTCCAATGTAAAAATGCATATAAAAGCAAAGGAGAAGGCCTTCAAAAAATACAAGGTTGAGGGATCATCCACAGCATTCAGAATTTATAAAGAATGCAATAAGAAATGTAAGGGTGCAATTAGGATGGCTAAGATAGAACATGAAAGACACATAGCGGAGGAGAGCAAAAAAAATCCCAAGAAATTCTTTAAGTATGTAAACAGTAAAAAAGGGAGGACAGACCATATTGGCCCCATAAAGAATGAGGAAGGACATCTGGTTACAAAGGATGGGGAGATGGCAGAGGTATTGAATTTATTCTTCTCCTCAGTATTCACGAGTGAATCGGGGGGCTTCAGTAACCAAAACTGCAGTGTTTATCCTCATGACACAACACAGGAAGAACCTACATGGTTAACAGAGGACGGAATTAAAATTAGACTTGAGAAACTTAACATTAATAAATCACCGGGACCAGATGGCTTGCATCCGAGGGTACTTAGGGAACTCAGTCAGGTGATTGCCAGACCGTTGTTCCTAATTTTTACAGACAGTCTATTGACTGGAATGGTGCCAGCTGATTGGAGAAAAGCCAATGTAGCACCAATATTTAAAAAGGGCCCAAAAAACATCCCTGGGAATTACAGACCAGTTAGCCTAACATCAATAGTATGTAAACTCTTGGAGGGGATGATAAGGGACTATATACAAGATTTTAGTAATAAGAATGATATCATTAGCAGTAATCAGCATGGATTCATGAAGAATCGTTCTTGCCAAACCAATCTATTAACCTTCTATGAGGAGGTGAGTTGCCATCTAGATAAAGGAAGGCCCGTAGACGTGGTGTATCTGGATTTTGCAAAAGCATTTGACACAGTTCCCCATAAACGTTTACTGTACAAAATAAGGTGCGTTGGCATGGACCATAGGGTGAGTACATGGATTGAAAACTGGCTACAAGGGCGTGTTCAGAGGGTGGTGATAAATGGGGAGTACTCACAATGGTCAGGGGTGGGTAGTGGGGTCCCCCAGGGTTCTGTGCTGGGACCAATCCTATTTAATTTGTTCATAAATGACCTGGAGGATGGGATAAACAGTTCCATCTCTGTATTTGCAGACGATACTAAGCTAAGCAGGGCAATAACTTCTCCGCAGGATGTGGAAATCTTGCAAAAAGACCTGAACAAATTAATGGGGTGGGCGACTACATGGCAAATGAGGTTCAATGTAGAAAAATGTAAAATAATGCATTTGGGTGTCAAAAATATGAATGCAATCTATACACTGGGGGGAGAACCTCTGGGGGAATCTAGGATGGAAAAGGACTTGGGGGTCCTAGTGGATGATAGGCTCAGCAACGGCATGCAATGCCCAGCTGCTGCTAATAAAGCAAACAGAATATTGGCATGCATTAAAAGGGGGATCAACTGCAGAGATAAAACGATAATTCTCCCGCTCTACAAGACTCTGGTCCGCCCGCACCTGGAGTATGCTGTCCAGTTCTGGGCACCAGTCCTCAGGAGGGACGTACTGGAAATGGAGCGAGTACAAAGAAGGGCAACAAAGCTAATAAAGGGTCTGGAGGATCTTAGTTATGAGGAAAGGTTGCGAGCACTGAACTTATTCTCTCTGGAGAAGAGACGCTTGAGAGGGGATATGATTTCAATTTACAAATACTGTACTGCTGACCCCACAATAGGGATAAAACTTTTTCGCAGAAGAGAGTTTAATAAGACTCGTGGCCACTCATTGCAATTAGAGGAAAAGAGGTTTAACCTTAAACTACGTAGAGGGTTCTTTACTGTAAGAGCGGCAAGGATGTGGAATTCCCTTCCACAGGCGGTGGTCTCAGCGGGGAGCATTGATAGCTTCAAGAAACTATTAGATAATCACCTGAATGACCGCAATATACAGGGATATGTAATGTAATACTGACACATAATCACACACATAGGTTGGACTTGATGGACTTGTGTCTTTTTTCAACCTCACCTACTATGTAACTATGTAACTATGTAACCTATTAGAGTGGAGTGGTTAACCCAGTACAAACCAAAGGCACAGTTTTTCCTTGGCTCTGGTGAGTGTCTATTGTGGAAGGTGGTGGTGCTTCACGAATTGGTGAAAAGTTTTTCAAGTCACGGATGTGAATTTGTGCACATGGGATTCGGATAAGCATTTTGTGAAAGGACTATTGGGACTATTGTTAGTTAACACATGATTTTTAATTTTAATTGTTTTTTAATTTTTCATTATTTTGAGTTTTGATGAATTTATTAGCATTTTTTTTCATGAATCACAGATAAAATTGTTCACATGGTAAGGCATATATCGCTTTTTAGGGTCAGCGCAGTTACACTCTTCATCACAATATCTTCTTCAAGCACTGTAATCTTGAATTGCAAGGGCTTGACTCTGTTTCTGTCTGCAGTGTGTATATCCTCCTAATGAGGCAACTCAAAATATTGGATTTTCCCTCACTTTCAGTCCAATTGACAATGGTCATAGGACAGACAGAGAATCTCCCTAAGTGGGACAAATATGCCAATAAAAAAAAAAAACATAACAGGTATTCCAACCCTCCACCGTGTAAGGCATATGGGTGCTTTGCATATTTTATTTATAACTGTGCAGTACTCCAAGAGCCTCCTGTAATAAAGACCAGTCACTTCTGCTCTCTCTCCTTGGGCAGGGTGACTGGTCTTGTCTCCGCCCCCTCCTTTAGTTTTCTGCAGGCAGTCTGTTGTGGGTCGGGTCTGCTGCATCCCTCCCACAGCGCTGCTCTCTGCACAGGCTATGTACAATACAATGATGATGTCACTGCTAGTTTTACAGGGTATAAAACTGAGGTTGCAAAGGTTTTTGGTGCACACAAAGTAGATTTACAGTGGAGAAAATAATTATTTGATCCCTTGTAAATTTTGTAAGCTTGTCCACTTACAAAGAAATTAGCGGTCTATAAGGGATATTGTTATCATAGTATCTTGTATTCTAAATGATAGAGACAGAATATCAACCAAAAATCCAGAAAAAACACGTGATACATATGTTATAAATTGAGTTGCAGTTCAGTGAGTAAAATAAGTATTTGATCCCCTACCAACCAACAACAGTTCTGGCTCCCACAGACTGGCTACAGTATGTGCTCATGTGGTACACATTTTGGGGCTGTTTCTCTGCTAAAGGTACAGGCCGACTTTCCCGCCATGAGGGGCCAATGGACAGGGCCATGTATTGTAAAATCTTGGATGAGAACCTTCTTCCCTCAGCCAGAACACTGAAGATGGGCCATGGATGGCAACAAAGGAGTAGCTCAAGAAGAGGGACTTTGGACTTTATAGGCACGGTCACAACAAATATCTATAACAAAATTAATTTATTGAAAAATACATACAAATAGGACATCGATTAAAACCACAAATCATATGTGGGTATCAAGATCAGATGCATGGTGCCATCCCTTCGCTGGAGCACAACTCGCTCCAGCGAAGGGATGGCACCACGCGTCTGATCTTGATACCAATGGAATTCAGGTATGAGCAACTCTCACTCCAATAATTATCTCCTGTGATACTTTGGCTCTGGCACCTATATAACCGTCTGAGACCTTCTGAGCCCTCTAGATATATTCATATATACCTATTGAAACTGACATGGAGTAATATCCTTTATCTTGAGCTGCTTCCACAATATATCCTTCCGCTCTTGAAGAAGCGTGAAGACACTCGAAACATGTTGAGCATTGAGTATCTACATGACATGAATTAATCGATTGCGGATCTGCTATCCAGCCACCTTCTCGGACCTGTTGCTACTCGGGATGGAAATCCTCATGTCCGAATAATTATACATTTAGATGGTTTTGTATAGCTATCGCTTCATTATACTTTGATGTACACATATGATTTGTGGTTTTAATTGATGTCCTATTTGTATGTATTTTTCAATAAATTAATTTTGTTATAGATATTTGTTGTGACCGTGCCTATAAAGTCCAAAGTCCCTCTTTCTTGGTTTTTGAGTATCAGTATAAGTTATAGGACGTGGCACAAGCATACCTTCCATGTATCCACAGTACCACTCTGTGTTATGATACATTTCCAGTTTTGCGTAGCTCAAGAAGAAGCACATTAAGGTCATGGAGTGGCTTAACCAGCCTCCAGACCTTAATCCTATAGAAAATATATGGAAGGAGCTGAAACTTTGAGTTGCTAAGCGACAGCCAAAAAACCTTAAGGATTTAGAGAAGATCTGTAAAGAAGAATGGACCAAAATCCCTCCTGAGATGTGTGCAAACCTGGTCACCAACTACAAGAAACGTCTTACCTCTGTGCTTGCCAACAAGGTTTCTTCACCAAGTACCAAGTCATGTTTTGCTTGGGGATCAAATACTTATTTTACTCACTGAACTGCAACTCAATTTATAACATTTGTATTATGTGTTTTTCTGGATTTTTGGTTGATATTCTGTCTCTATCATTTAAAAAACACATATGATAAAAAATATAGACCCTTCATTTCTTTGTAAGTGGGCAAACTTACAAAATCTGCAGGGGATTAAATCATTATTTTCACCACTGTATATACTTTGTAGCTATTTAGGAATATACCTAAAATTATTGTAAAGTTATTTTTTTAAAATAACAAACATGTTATACTTACCTGCTCTGTGTAATGGTTTTGCACAGGGTAGCCTGGACCCTCCTCTTCTTGGGCCCCCCCACCACTGCTCCCGGCTCCTCCTCTTCTCTGTGTCACCATGGGAAGCTGCCTCCGATAGTGGCACATGTGCGGGCTCGATCCTGAGCTGTGCTCTGTTTGTCTATAGACACACACACACAGTGCCATCCAGATCCCCCCCCCCCGCTTCCACATCACTGGACTTAATTGACAGCAACAGGGGCCAATGGCTTCAGCTGCTCCTCCTGAGTCCAGTGAAGAGGGAGAGAGCGAGAGGGAGTACCACATCGCTGGAGCGAGATTGGGCTCGGGGGGAGCTGACAATAGAAGTTTTTTTGCCTTAATGCAGAGAATGCATTAAGGTAAAAAACCTTCAGCCTCTACAGCCACTTTAAATTAAAACTTGTGTTCCTAAAGTTCACCTTTAACTCCACCCACCTTACTTCACCTACTGTTCCAGGGAATCCAAACTGTTTGTTCAAAAATGTTAGTTTTTGAAGTCACATGTTCTATTTTCTAGCTTCCCCTGGAAGCTCCTTGTAGTGCATTTTCAGGTGTCTCAAAGGCACTGGGCTTTATGGGGCAATGGTCTATGAGTATGCCACACACCAATTAACGGAGTCCCCACTGACCCATTTATATGTCAAACTGTAGGATACTTTAATGACTCCAGTAGACAATGTATTTTCAACCAAGCATTTTTAAGTTGTGAGATGACAATGAATTCATATGATAAGAGAATGAATCAGAAATCTGTATAACATATAGCCACACTGCCACATTACCTTTGACAGAACAGCTCCAGGAAAATACATTCCATTTGGTTCATCTACTCATTCATATGTCACATCATTGGTCTTAATAGTATGTAGCCACACATCAGCAGTTTAAAATTAGACTTGTTAAGGGAGTGCCTACTTTCTTGGGAGGAAGAAGTACCAAGATGGGTTTAATAAAAGAAGAGAGAGTTGATGATGGGTGACACCAGTATGATGATGCTCAGTAGTCGTCCACATTGTAGGTCTCGGGGGGGGCAATGGCAAGCAATCTGCAGACAATCTTTATATAATGTGTGTTTCAGTTTTAAGGGTTTAGCTGTAGCTGTCCTTGAGGCCATTTGCACACTGGACCCTATTGTAAACATTGTGGGAATTAGGTCTTTACTCACCAGACTGACCATCATGAAAAGTAGCTGAATGACATCAGTATAGGCCACAGAATAGAGTCCACCAAGTAACGTGTACAAAATGACTGTACAAGCAGAGATAATGATGGATATGTAGCCGCTCACATCCAGAATGACTCTGACAGTGGCTCCTACAAAGACACATCAGAGGTCAGTCCAAGAAATGTTCCTGAGTTACGATCATTGTAAATTGAATCAGCAAACAACAAAAGTTTAGCATGCTTTCCAGTTTTTATGCATCAGTTTCAGCTGTATTGGAAATGTTCCATTATTTAATGCATCTGCTACATGTGTAGATGTGATCAATGCATGACATACACATGACAATCCAGCCAATGTCAAGTCTTGTGCAAGTGCTTTAAAAGCTCCCCTAAATCCTAACAATCAACTTCAATTTGCTTACCCTTTATCTGTTAATTTACCATCAAAAACATTTTGTTATATCAGTTCAATGAGTGCAAAAAATACTCTGTCAGAATTTAGCCCACATAGTTTGTATCTTGTGGCCACAGATCAATTACCCCTGAATTTGAATAAGCCTGAAAAAATGCTTTGTGTTGTCAGCCCACAATAGAAAACTAAGAGCTGAGTGCAATTCTTGCAGAGCAAGAGGCACTTTTTAATACCGACAGGGTCTTTAAAGGGATAGGACATGGAGAAATGTGCATGTAATTTAAAACATTGCTTATGGTACAAAAAATACCTACCTAGAGAGGCCAGGATAGACGCAAACCAGAAAATGTCGCCAAGCAATGATGGGATAAACAGGATACTCCCCATTGTGTCCCCAAATGATTCTTGGAGAGGGTCCATCATTGTCACATAATTTTTAGATCTCATTGGCTTTACAAAGAAGAGAGCACCTGGAAGGTAGAAACTCATTTAATATGTTAATAATTAAGTGTAACACTACTGGTATATAAATAATATATATAAAAAAAATATAAAGTGTGACTATGCTACGCAATACATTACAATCTACTCAACAATCATACATGATAAAGCTTATCAAAATGTGCAAAATGAATGTCCATCACACAATTTACAGTCCTTCAAGAATATTTAATTTAGTGTTGCAAAGTTAGTAACCATCGGTGATTATTGTGGCCCACTCCACTGTGAATGTGTTCCCTCCAGGCTCCCAGAACTCTCACCTCCACTCTGGAAGAATGAAGCATGTGTAGCACCCTGGGGTTTGGTCGGGGAGGTCCTCACAAATTTGCTTGCCAGGAGTAGTTATCTTGGTCGATTGATAGAGATCTATTAATTTCTCCCTAAGTTTGGCCTTGTTGCACTTTTCTCTTTTACCACTAGGTGGCCGGGTACTTGGTGGTACTAGATACGAGAAGGGCAACCCAAGGTCAGGTTATGGGTATATAAGGTATCTCAGCCAATGAGCAGGGGTTTTCTTGAATCCCTTGGCCTGCTGGGAGAACCTATATATACAGGGGAGCTCAGGTGATCTCTTTTCTGTGCCACCTGGTCGGCTGTCTGGGTGGACGCATGTGGTACACCCCGGGCTTCTAGGCCAGAGATTGGGCCTATCCCGGGGGCTCAACCAGAAGTGACAGTTCTGCCAGCCGGAGAACCTGTCAGTAGTCGGAGGTAGAAGGGAAGCTGTCACCACAAAGGGGCCAACCACCTTTACCAGGGAGCACAGTGAGTAACTGAAGCAAGTACCGGAACCACATTCTGACCTAAAGGGCACAGTGGAGAATTGGGAAACTTCAGGCAGTGATCACGTCAGGGACCCAACCCACAGAGGAGACACTTGCAGAGCAGCCTTTTGAGTCAAGTCAGGTACCTCGCCGGTTAGCAGGAGTGAAGCTTGAGAAGTATTTGGAGTGCCAAGCTAGGGACCCAGCAGGGAAGCGTGGGTGACGCTTAAGGGAATACCACTGCAAAATCTTGAAGGAGCTCAAGGGATTCAGAGTCGGTGAATCAGCAGGTCTAGTGAGAGACCGGGAGCTCAGTGCTGAAGAACTACAAGAGGCAGTTGTAGTGAAGCTGAAAGGATTGTTACATTTTAATTAGGAACTGTTAAAGACTGTTACCATAGGAGACAGCATTCTCACAAGTGCAGATGTGGCTTCTTGCTGGGGCCTTTCCCTGCACGGCTGTTCTCTTATTAAAGTCTCGGAGTCTGTCAATTGAATTTGCAACTATCTGAGGATGTCCTGGCCCTAACCCTCAAAATCCCCCAAAAATACAAAAAGGACTGTTAAAAGAAATAAAACCTCTTTTACATCCAATTGCAGAGAAGGAATTGGTGATGTGTGTGAAAAAAAAGAAGTGTCTGGCGCCCAATAACTTTGTCCACCTTGCACCCACTATGCCTCACAACCCACCACATACAGAAGGATGTCAGCTATCTTTGGCTTGAAAAGTTCTCATTAGACTGGACAAGGCCAGAGACCTTGCTACATTTGGCGCCCAACGTGGGGTTAAGGCGTTATCCTTGCAGCAGTCACCCATAGCAACCAGCTTCAGCTCCATCAGGATTTTGTCTGGCTTTGTGGGAGGGGAGTAGCAAGTAACATTTACCCTTCTTATAGACTGTGTTGTTGTGTGTACTATCAATGTGGGGAAGAACCACCAAGTCTCATTGCTCGGGGGAGAGGATCAGTCTGGTCTTTTGACACTTCCGTCAGTGCTGTGAGGGTTAATCCAGATTCCAAAATGGACTCCATTGCAGTTTTGGCATGCCGCAGCAAGGGGGTGGGTGCCACAGTTCCCAAAGAACTTTCGCACCAATCCATTGGCAGGGAGAGGAGCCTTCACTCTGCAGAGGAGGATAAGGAAGTGCTGCCACGTGTGTCTGATTGTGGGTTAGTAAAGATGGGGCAGCTCTGGAGCACAATGGCAGATTGGACGATGTATCTCTCTGGTGTTGATCTTGACTGGAGTCAGTCGAAGGTGTTCTGACTGACACCGGAGTGCGGTATACAACAGAGGGTCAACTTGCTGTCATGAACAGGTGTGACCAGAACCGTGTGATCTGTGACAGAGGACACCCAAATGTATATACGTGAAAATATAATAATTTTGGTGTGGAGGAACTCAGAAGTCCTGACCTCAACCCTACTGAACACTTTTGGGATAACCTAGAATGCTGACGAAAATAAATGACAACTCCATATTAATGCCCATGGTTTTGGAATGGGATGTCCAAAAAGCTCATATCGGTATGACGTTCAGGTGTCCACATTAAATCACCATGCAGATTCAAACTTTCCAGGTAGTTTTAAATGTGTGGTTGTGATGAAGAAATGTATATGAATGTAGTACAAACGCTTTAAAAAATTAGGCTTTCTCTTTGTGTCAAACAGGAAGGCTGCAGTGGGTGTGTTCATGAATTTCTCTTCTGTATGACTAAGGCACCACAGATGTCATCAGCACCCACTTAATAATGGCCGCTATCCTACCCTGACCCTTTTACCCCAACTAAACTGCAATAACCAACATGACACTATTTTGGAGTAAAAATGGGTAGTGGCCATTTATTAACCAATAACCAAATATACAGTTTCATGCAAAAGTATTCACCCCCTTGGCTTTTTACCTATTTTGTTACATTACAGCCTTTAGTTCAATGTTTTTTTAATCTGAATTATATGTGATGGATCAGAACACAATAGTCTAAGTTGGTGAAATAAAATTAGAAAAACATATACATAAAACTATTTTTCAGAAATAAAAAACTGATAATTGGCATGTGCGTATGTATTCACCCCCTTTGTTATGAAGCCCATAAAAAGCTCTGGCGCAACCAATTACCTTCAGAAGTCACATAATTAGTGAAATGATGTCCACCTGTGTGCAATCTAAGTGTCACATGATCTGTCATTACATATACACACCTTTTTGAAAGGCCCCAGAGGCTGCAACACCTAAGTAAGAGGCACCACTAACCAAACACTGCCATGAAGACCAAGGAACTCTCCAAACAAGTAAGGGACAATGTTGTTGAGAAGTACAAATCAGAGTTAGGTTATAAAAAAATATCCAAATCATTGATGAACCCTAGGAGCACCATCAAATCTATCATAACCAAATGGAAAGAACATGGCACAACAGCAAACCTGCCAAGAGATGGCCACACAGCAAAACTCATGGACCGGGCAAGGAGGGCATTAATCAGAGAGGCAGCACAGAGACCTAAGGAAACCCTGGAGGAGCTGCAGAGTTCCACAGCAGAGACTAGAGTATCTGTACATAGGACGACAATCAGCCGTATGCTCCATAGAGTTGGGCTTTATGGCAGAGTGGCCAGAAGAAAGCCATTACTTTCAGAAAAACACAAAATGGCACGTTTTGAGTTTGCGGAAAGGTATGTGGGAGACTCCCAAAATGTATGGAGGAAGGTGCTCTGGTCTGATGAGACTAAAATTGAACTTTTTGGCCATCAAAGAAAACACTATGTCTGGCGCAAACCCAACACATCACATCACCCAAAGAACACCATCCCCACAGTGAAACGTGGTGGCAGCATCATGCTGTGGAGATGTTTTTCAGCCCTAGGGACTGGGAAACTGGTTAGAGTTCAGGGAAAGATGGATGGTGCTAAATACAGGGATATTCTTGAGCAAAACCTGTACCACTCTGTGTGTGTGATTTGAGGCTAGGACAGAGGTTCACCTTCCAAAAGGACAATGACCCGAAACACACTGCTAAAGCAACACTTGAGTGGTTTAAGGGGAAACATGTAAATGTGTTGGAATGGCCTAGTCAAAGCCCAGACCTCAATCCAATAGAAAATATGTGATCAGACTTAAAGATTGCAGTTCACAAGCGCAAACCATCCAACCTGAAGATGCTGGAGCAGTTTTGCAAGGAGAAATGGGCAAAAATCCCAGTGGTAAGATGTGACAAGCTCATAGAGACTTATCCAAAGCGACTTGGAGCTGTGATTGCCGCAAAAGGTGGCTCTACAAAGTACTGACTTTAGGGGGGTGAATAGTTATGCACATTGACTTTATCTGTTATTTTGTCCTATTTGTTGTTTGCTTCACAAAAAAAAAAAAAAAACATCTTCAAAGTTGTGGGCATGTTCTGTAAATTAAATGATGCAAATCCTCCAACAATCCATGTTAATTCCAGGTTCTGAGGCAACAAAACATGAAAAATGCCAAGGGGGGTGAATACTTTTTCAAGGCACTGTAACAAACATTCCTTAAAACAGGAACAAAATTATTAATACAATAACAATAAACATAAGGTTGCCGATCTTTGGAGGCACAAGGTATCAAGTATCCACTTTGCATCTGCATAACTACTTACATGGTCCCCAGCTGCACCACACCGGCTCGGGGACAACCTCAACCCACCATTAACTGGTATTCCACAGGGGAATCCATACCTTAGACGGGTCCCTAATATGATAAGCACAGCAGATTTTTAAATGCCTCCAAAGACCCCAACCACCAGACCACCTATTACCACCTAAAGATGAACTGATCCAGTGCAGGGGCGGGCAGGCAGGAACGTTATTCCTCCATGTTCCTTCTCCTGGTGGCTGGGAACTTTCCTCATCCGCCTGAAACACCCCCTGCAATCCCCTCTCCCCACTGTGAGACTTACCAATCACAGTAAGTGCACTCACCTCTTTCGTAACTTTTAAATCAACCCTCTCTCTCTCTCTGATTCCCGTCTCCCAGTCATGCTAGCCCTACACTAATTTTTTTTGTTGCTTCGGCTATACTTTACAAACAGGTAAGCAAAATAAGTTCCCTGATCCTCAGATCACTGACAGATCATAGCAATGTGAAGTGGTGCACCACAGCTAGGCTTGAAAGATGAAAGAAAAATGAAAACCCCTTCTGTACTCTTCAGCCCTAAATCCTTTTAAGCAGCTCTATTAACCAGTAAATACAACAATCTAGTGCAACAGTAATGACACAGCACTCCTATACTACATAATAAATGTCATGTATAACAAAATAATATAATGTAATGTAAAGTGTATACCTCCTGTGCTACCACACAAAAGCCATGTATAAATCACCTATCAGGTCAAGTGCTCACCACTGTACTGCAAGCAGACTTATGGCCCGTACACACGGTCGGACTTTGTTCGGACATTCCGACAACAAAATCCTAGGATTTTTTCCAACGGATGGTGGCTCAAACTTGTCTTGCATACACACGGTCACACAAAGTTGTTGGAAAATCCGATCGTTCTGAACGCGGTGACGTAAAACACGTACGTCGGGACTATAAATGGGGCAGTGGCCAATAGCTTTCATCTCTTTATTTATTCTGAGCAGGCGTGGCACTTTGTGCGTCGGATTTGTGTACACACGATCGGAATTTCCGACAACGGATTTTGTTGTCGGAAAATTTTATATCCTGCTCTCAAACTTTGTGTGTCGGATAATCCGATGGAAAATGTGTGATGGAGCCCACACATGGTCGGAATGTCCGACAACAAGGTCCTATCACACATTTTCCGTCGGAAAATCCGACCGTGTGTACGGGGCATAAGTGTAAATGGGACAAAGAGGCAAAGCAGAAAAAAGTCAAAGAAATAAAAAAAAAAAGAAAGAAACCAAAAGGGTATGCAGCTGCTGGTAATACACCAATTTGTGTTCCCACAAATAATCAAGTGAAAAAATAATAATAACTAAGTGTAGCGCTGCTGGTATATATATATATATATATATATATATATATGACTGTGTGACTATGCTACACAATACAGTACAATATATTCAACAATCATATATGATAAAGCTTATCAAATGTGCAAAATGTATGTCCATCACACAATTCACTGTCCTTCAAGAATATTTAATTCAGTGTTGCAATGTTGGTAACCATCCATGATTATTGTGGCTCACTCTACTGTGAATAAAATAATAATTTTCCTGTGCTCCCTCCAGGCTCCCAGAACTCTTACCTCCATTCTGGAAGAATGAAGCATGTATCAATTCTAAAATAATTTTATTGACTTAAAGTGGATGTAAACCTGAAAATTTTTTTGTTAATGAAGACTTCTACCTGGTACAGTAGAGGATGTCAAGTCATCTGTGCCCAGTCTTGCCACAAAGAGTTAATCCAGCTCTGAGCAATCCTTTTATCTTTTTTCAGTAAGATAAAAAAAACAACACACCAATAAATGTGTGTCGCCACTTCCCCCACTGCTGTGACTGACATCTTATTTCTTTATCTCATGCAATAGCATGAGAGCAGAGAGAGTGTCTACGATTCCAGCTTCACGTCCCTCCTCCTTTCTTCTCCAACTCTCCCAGGATTGGCTGCGCCACACCTCAGTATGATTGGGCATGCTGAAGTCATGTGGTGCCTTTCCTGAGTTTTGACTGGATGTTAATTATCATGGGGCGTGATCCACGAGATCAGCAGAAGATCAGCGTGACTGAGGAGGAAAAACATGGTGCAGTCAGCTCCCAGGACACCAGCAGAAAAAGTAGGAGAGTATAGAGGTGGGCGGGGAGTCTTGTGATGTCACGACTCCGCCCACCAAACGCCAGCAAAGAGACCCGCCCACCGATTCCGGAGTTTGAGGGGCTCCTACGGCTGAAGGGGGTTACAGAGGAAAGGTAAGGGTTCATGCAGGAGTCTTGTATATGTGCACAGATTAATATAGAGAATCACTTTCTATCTTGCTTTGCAGAAAACCTTGCTCAGCAAGCTTCCTTTCTTTGACTGAAAAGTCACTGCTGTGGTGATTCTTTCCAGTTATTTGAGCAACAGCCAATTAAATAGCTGGACATATAGGGAAAATGCTAGAGCTGCATCTGACTATAGAGAAAAGACTTAAAATGTCAAGATGTACTATTCTATATATAAGAAAAACCTATATAATATATATTTACTTTTAAAGTGGAACTAAATTCTTTCAATTAACATTAACTATTTTTAAGCCTTATGCTGCTAGCTTTAGTAAACAGATAGGAAAGTATATTATATTTACATATTTTAAACATTGTTTTATACATTTCTTCAGTTGCTTATAGGTTTCTGGCCTAGGATAATTGATTTTATGCATCCTAGGACTCATCTTTGGCATTTTTTCCTTTCATCTGGAGGAGGGGGAAGGGGTTTTGTGAACAAAGCACACCCTCATGCCTGCATGCCTGAGCTAAAGGCATATGGATTCCAGGAAGTAAATGCTGCATGAATGATCTGCCCTTACTAAAAATGGTCACTGCTACAAATGCTAGGGGGTGTTTTTCAAAGTGATTTCTTATGAAAACAAAGTATGGAGACATGGATGGATGGGCGAGTTTGCTTTGAAAATTTAAAATTAATCAAAAAAAAGTGTATTCGGTTTATGGTGCTCAGATGCAGTTGAAGTGGAAGTTCAGTCAAAATCTAACTAAAGCTAAAGCTTTTCCCACCCCCATTCTAAGACTATACTTTCTACCCTGTGAAAGAAAAGATGCTTATACCTACCTTTTCTGAAGCCACCCTGGTCCAGTCACATGATCTCTCCAGTAGTGGCTTCAGTGTGGACAATAGAACGCCGACAACGGCTGCAAATGCCAGTGCAGTGACATCACCCATAGACTTACTATGGAGCATTAGTTGTCGGCTGCCCCTCCTCTACTCTGAAGCTGGCGGTGGGACCTGATCATGTAATAGGACCGGAGCGGTTTAAAGGGAGAGAGAGAGAAAGAGGGAGAAAAAGAGAGAGAAAGAGAAAGAAAAAGAGAGAGAAAGAGAAAGAAAAAAGAGAGAAAGAAAGAAAGAAAGAAAGAAAGAAAGAAAGAAAGAAAGAAAGAAAGAAAGAAAGAAAAAGAAAGAAAGAAAGAAAGAAAGAAAGAAAGAAAGAAAGAAAGAAAGAAAGAAAGAAAGAAAGAAAGAAAGAAAGAAAGAAAGAAAGAAAGAAAGAAAGAAAGAAAGAAAGAAAGAAAGAAAGAAAAAGAAAAGGAGAAAGAAAGAAACTTCTGGTAAGCTTTTATTGGTATCTTCCAGATTGGGGAGATCTTTTCTGTGCATTCACCGGGATAGGAAGTGTGCACAATGTCTTCAACAGGGACAAAAACTTTAATAAATCACTTTAATGAAAGCTATTTTTATCTCTTTGCTGTACTGTGGAAGAAAGGTCATTTCATGTCTGCCACTCTGATGTTAAAAGAGTTAACGATCTGAAGAATTGAACCATTTGTACAGAAAGAAGTAGTAGTTGTATTGGCAACCTGCCAGGTTCTACTTTAGAGACAAATCAATTTAGATCATGTACAGTACAAGGAAACAAAACAAATTAAATCTGCTGCTACATCAATGTGATAAAAGATTTCCAATGTTAGTGGAACACAATCTAGGATCTTGACTCTGTAACCTATCACATCTTTCTATTATCAGAGATGTTTATCGACAACCTCCTGGTGTATGTCTCTTTCTAACAAGCACCCTCTGAAACTGGATTATCGAACAGAAATAGGACAAAGTGCCTAAAGTGACCCTATCACAAATGTAGGCAATTCAAATTTATTTTAACCGTTAAAGAAAAGAACTACTTAGAGCTGTGTAAAATCCAAAACTAAAAATGTCATTGTGTTAATGTGTGAGCATCAAACAGGAAATTGTGACAATACAGTATGTGGGCAACAAGCAGGCAACCATGACATAGTGAGGGCAGCCAATGGGCAATTGTGATAAAAGACAGGCCAGGCAACAAATGGGTAATCATGACAATATATGGGCAGCAGGGCTGTTGATAGATACCACAGGCCCCATACAGCCAACATGACAGCCCCCAAATATACACAGTTTACTATGCTTCAGTTATGAATGAACACAATGAGTGATCAGTATTGATCACTCATTGTGTTCATTTGCGAAAGGAAGGGCCTGGTAAATGACATATTTACCAGACCCTTCCCCCACTCTCCATCCTGAAGGATTCTATTGTGGGCTTACAATGCCTGCAGGAAGGAGAGGAGGGAAGCCGTCAGCACCGCAGAGGTGGGGGGGGCACACAGGGGGCCTGGACAGCAGAGGGAAATGTATGGTTCACAGAGGGTGATCATTGCGGGGGGGCAATAACTGTAACCGATCCCCTATATGGCTCTCTCTGCAGAGGACGCACTGGACACCTTCACTGCCATTGTCTATGTGCTGGGTGTCCAGTGTGCCCCTGTGCCTTTAAGGAGCAGTGGGCTCCTTCAAGGCTCACCTGCCCTCTGCCTATCCATTATAATGCACGTGCTTCTACTATGGAGTCTCTCAAAAATGTACAGAGTTAGGACTGCGGATAATAATGGGGTGCCTTGTCGTAGCCTCCGCAGCTTACGCATGTATTTGCAAATATGTGCTGACTACAAGAGTTGCAAACTGTTAGGATAATTTGGTTGGTAGCAGGCTGGCTATTGAGTTGAAGTGGGAATTTTCTTTGGTTTTGCTTTACATGTGTTGCTCTTCCATGTGCTCCTTGCTTTGAAGGCCAGTTAGAGGTGGGGGCAGTGGCCATTTGTTTGTACCCCCTTATCCACAGCCCTGGTGGGCAACAAATGTGCAACGGTGACATAAATGGTGAAAATAAAGTGAAAATAATTGGAGCTCATTCAGCAACCCCCCCCCAAACTACTTAACCGGACACTCCGAGAGAGATCCAAAGAGCTCCCAGGTATGGGTAATGTGCAGGTGTGGGTGCATTGGCAATGATTTCTGCACCAAGGTTTTCCAATGCCACCATTGGAAAGAGGTTATTAGCCACCTGGGTAGGGATTTTAGTTCAGAATAGATTAAAGGGTCAAGAATGAAGCAAATGAAGCTGGGAAGATTTGATTCTAAAATGATGCTAGGCCTACTGTATATCCTAACTAAGGAGAAACAAGAGAAAAATAGACAACCTTTGCTCACCAATAATAAATGTTGCTGCAAAGCCCAATGGAGCATGAACCCAGGCAAGTCCTCTTGTAGGAAGATAGACGATCTCTGCTGTTCCATTAATATAGGCACCACCAACCCATGTAGCTGTTTAATACAAAGAAAAGAAGAAATTACTGCATACATCATGTTAGAATGACCTAATTATTTGTACTGGAATTTTCAGTGGGTTAACCAATTTTACCTTACTTATCATACTTGCTCTGTACGTGTGGTAGAGAGCAGACTGCTTCTAGTCTAGAAATATAGATAATTTCTACTTTGCTTTGTAAACTGTGCACCTTTCATTCCCTGTCCGTAGATTTTAACTTTGTGATAATATTGCTCAATTTTACTGCACCCATAGTTAAAATTCTGTATAATAAAAAACAGATCCTTGGGAACAAATGGAGAAGTCAGTTTGTTGTGTCAGAGGTGATCTTAATGTAGAACTGTGACCAGGCTATGTGTTTGCAGTTACTTTGTCTGCCACTGGATGTCTCTCTTTCCAATATAGTGTGGTAGAGGGAATTATGTAATTGTGTGTTAGGCCCATTTTAGAGAAAACCTTCCTCTTGTGATGTAATTGGTGGAATTAGTTTCCATATACAGTATCTCACAAAAGTGAGTACACTCCTCACATTTTTGTAAATATTTTATTATATCTTTTCATGTGACAACACTGAAGAAATGAAACTTTACTGCAATGTAAAGTAGTGAGTGCACAGCTTGCATAACAGTGTAAATTTGCTGTCCCCTTAAAATAACTAAACACACAGCCATTAATGTCTAAACTGCTGGCAACAAAAGTGAGTACACCCCTAAGTGAAAATGTCCAAATTGGGCCCAATTAGCCATTTTCCCTCCCCGGTGTCATGTGACTTATTAGTGTTACAAGGTCTCAGGTGTGAATGGGGAGCAGGTGTGTTAAATTTGGTGTTATACTTCATATTCCCATCGCACACATTCCTGGATGAGCTCACGAGTATGGGTGTTGCAGCAACAACCAGCTGGTTCAAGTCAAAATGAGGATATTTGCCAGCACACCATGGAACAACGTAGATAGCGTCCAATCGTGTAATTTATTGCATGATCACAACACAAGGAGAGTGCAACTTGACTCTGAAACATTGCACTCTCCTTGTGTTGTGATCATGCAATAAATTACACGTTTGGACGCTATTTACGTCGTTCCATGGTGTGCTGGCAAATATGCTCATTTTAAATTTGGTGTTATCGCTCTCACTCTCATGCTGGTCACTGGAAGTTCAACATGGCACCTCATGGCAAAGAACTCTCTGAAAATCTGAAAAAATAATTGTTGCTCTACATAAAGATGGCCTAGGCTATAAGAAGATTGCCAAGTCCCAGAAACGGAGCTGCAGCTTGGTGGCCTAGACCATACAGCGGTTTAACAGTACAGGTTCCACTCAGAACAGGCCTTGCCATGGTCGACCAAAGAAGTTGAGTGCACGTGCTCAGCGTCATATCCAGTGGTTGTCATTGGGAAATAGATGTATGAGTGCTGCCAGCATTGCTGCAGAGGTTGAAGGGGTGGGGGGTCCGCCTGTCAGTGCTCAGACCATATGCCGCACACTGCATCAAATTGGTCTGCATGGCTGTCATCTCAGAAGGAAGCCTCTTCTAACTCTTCTAATGATGATGCACAAGAAAGCCCGCAAAGTTTGCTGAAGACAAGCAGACTAAAAACGTGGATAATTGGAACAATGTCCTGTGATCTAATGCAGTGGTGAAGCACTCATTCCCCCCAGCGGCACCCACCGAACCCCCCCCCCTGCTGTTTGCAGGTCGGCCTGGCACTTACCCCATCGTGACGGATGTCAAAACCCGTTTCCTGATTGGAGGAAGATCAGTGTTACAACAGCGAACATTGGTTCACTGTTGTAACACACCTGGGTGGGCTCGGAGCGCACTCTCTGTGACCCGAGCACACCCTATATTGAAGCCTATTAGAGCCTCTGGCTCTAATCGGTGTTTAAAAAAAACAGCCCCTCTGCATTGGAATCCATGCGCCAGTGTCCTGAAAGGGGCCAGATGCATGGATAGGGGAGGCGGCACCCATACGCCCTTAATAGACGGGCCACCCCTGGTCTGATGAGACCAAGATAAACTTATTTGGTTCAGATGGTGTCAAGTGTGTGTGGCGGCAACCAGGTTAGGAGTACAAAGAGAAGTGTGTCTTTCCTACAGTCAAGCATGGTGGTGGAAGCGTCATGGTCTGGGGCTGCATGAGTGCTGCTGGCACTGGGGAGCTACAGTTCATTGAGGGATCCATGAATGCCAACATGTACTGTGACATACTGAAGCAGAGCATGATCCCCTCCCTTTGGAGACTGGGCCGCAGGGCAGTATTCCAACATGATAACGACCCTAATCACACCTCCAAGATGACCACTGTCTTGCTAAAGAAGCTGAGGGTAAAGGTGATGGAGTGGCCAAGCATGTCTCCAGACCTAAACCCTATTGAGCATCTGTGGGGCAACCTCAAATGGAAGGTGGAGGAGCGCAAGGTCTCTAACATCCACCAGCTCAGTGATGTTGTCATGGAGGGGTGGAAGAGGACTCCAGTGGAAACCTGTGAAGCTCTGGTGAACTCCATGCCCAAGAGGGTTAAGGCAGTGCTGAAAAATAATGGTATTAACACAAAATATTGACACTTTGGGCCCAATTTGGACATTTTCACTTAGGGGCGTGCTCTCTTTTGTAGCCAGCAGTTTAGACATTAATGGCTGTGTGTTGAGTTATTTTGAGGGGACAGCAAATTTACACTGTTATACAAGCTGTACTTTCTACTTTACATTGTAGCAAATGGTCATTTCTTCAGTGTTGTCACATGAAAAGATATACTGTATATACTTGTGTATTAGTTTTTTTCAGCCCCTTTTTTGGGGCTGAAAGTGCCCCCCTCGACTTATACATGTGTCACTGCCATCTGCCTACATGATCAGAGTGTCATGCAGGCAGACGGCGGCCAGCGTATGCTACATAGCACTCAGCAGCGGCTCTCACTGTTCAAAAGCCGCGCCTCCTCGTCTGTGATAGGCAGTCAGTGTACAGCCTATCACGGACATTCTCTCATCCTCGTCCGTGGTATGAGGATGAGAGAATGTCCGTGATAGGCTGACCGCTGACTGCTGGGAAATGGAGTTTTCTGCCTATCATGAACGAGGAGGAGGCGCGGCTTTTGAACAGTGAATGGCCGCTGAATACTACACGCTGATCAGTGCAGAGCGGCGCACGGAGGCATGCACAGGACACAGGTAGGATGCACACACACACACATGCACACAGACACATGCACACAGGTACATATACACATGACACATACACAGGACACAGGTACATATACACATGCACATATACACAGGACACAGGTACATATACACAGGACACAGGTACATGACACATATGCGTATACAGCTGCAGATGGGCATTGTTGACCCTCTTTTTCCACTTACAGTAGCTGCTGCATTTCTCACCCTCATCTTATATTCAGGTCAATAAGTTTTTCCCATTTTTTTTGTGGTAAATTAGGGCCTCGACTTATACTCGGAACGACTTATACTCGAGTATATACGGTAATAAAATATTTACAAAATGTGAGCCAAACACCTCAGCAAGTCGGATGTAGTCAGCTACTGCCAAGGGCCCTAAATAGGGCTGCAACTCTGGGTGGGGTAGTTCAACACCCATAAGGACCAGCTGTAGTCGCCCTAACTGTTTTACAGTCTGGTGTGGGCTATGAATGCATTCAAAAGGCCTTATAGGCCAGGCTAAGGGTCCCCTGAAGTGAGTACTAGTACACCTGGGAATGAGTGTGGGAGCATGCTCAGCTGAGCAGAACTATAGAGTGGGACAGTTGGAGAGACTGGTATACTAACAAGGGCACCTTGATTATAATTGGTTAAGGAAGCTGAATGCTGTGGATTTAGTATACATGGGGAAGTGTTCCCAACCCATAGAATGTCTGCTTTTGTGTATGGCATTCTGTGCCAAATAGTTCTGTCAGTACGTCAATGTGATGTCACATTGTAGATGCCACGGAGATCTTTGAGAAGATAAAGTAAAGTGAAGAAAATATATTTCACGTGTGAACATTTCTTACTTCTCGCATATTAAGGCTTACAGTCAGTAAAACTGTGAATGGGCCTACGGTGAGCAGTTTGACACAATATGGCAAAGGGTTACATCTGCCAGCAGCTGAGTAGATGTCCTATCCAAGAAGAAGCAGGGCAGGGATTTGCATAGTTTGCCGTCAATACACAGCCAATCACAGTTTCCCCTACACTATGGACATTCAAGTATTTATATGTTCGTAGCAAGCAATAAAGCGCTTAAAAAAAATCCCCCACTGATCTCTGCAGTCACTGTGCAGCAATTCATCGTCACAGTTCGCAAAAGAAGAAGTGAAATTGTTCAAGTCAGGTCTTGGCACTCAGCTCTCTCCTCTTCATGTGCACATGCTCTGTGTTTGCATTAAAGATTAGAAGGCTGGAAGGTTTTCAAGTCACTGCTGGCAAAGGGAAGGTGAGCTACAGAAAGAAAATGAAAGTAAACCTGAAGAACTTGCAATGCAAATTTGAGAATTAATTACCCTACAGCGACTGTTCTACTGAAGTCAATAAGGTCTTGTTTTAGGCCACCTGCTCACAGATGCCTAAGCTCATGCAATGTAAATTCTAGTGTATTTTTAGGAGGCCCTGGTGCTGTGTAAACTAAGCCGCATGAGACATAATGGGCTGTGTGCTGTACTAGAGTATATGCCAGTGCTCATGTAAAGATGAGTATAGTGTGCGGACATATGTACGTGTAGTGCCACCCCCGAAGGAGACGCTTGGTGAATTTGGATTCTCTGATCTCCACCTCAACTCCAAGAATGACCACAGCACCTCTACTACTGCAAACACATTTAAGGACACGTGTGGTAAATACCGTTATCCTGGCTGTGGATTACCACCAAAAATAGACACACACCTGGTAGTGATAAACAAGTTGAATATATTAGCACGGTTTAAAGGATATGGAAACTTACAACATTGTTAAACCTTGCTACAAATAACTAATACATTAGAAAAGACAACTTTCAATATTTAGCAACTGCAGGTATAGAAAGGGCAGTAATCTTTTTCCCCTAACACAGGCACTGAGAGGGAGGAGAGAAGACTTGTCAACTTCTCAGCTCCTTCTGGGCCACAAACACCTTTGAGTGGCAAACACACAACGAAAAGAAAAGGGTTACACAAGTACAGTAAGCACAGTTCTGTAATGTTGCAGGTCCTGAGGTGAAGAATACTAGTGTCTTCTGCTAGCAAACGGTGGGGCCCTTGTTTTAAGAGAAGGTTTAAACAAGCTTGCATGGAGCAGTAATCCTCTAGAAATCCTCTAGAAGGGCAAACTACTAGATATTGCAGCTCCAAACAAGTATCCTGTGACACTAAAAAGGGAAATTGGTGTCTGCATGCAGTGTCAGTATGGTGTCAAAAAGGATCTTGGGTTTACACCCACTCACCAGTCATCTGTGCGATGACACAACAATAGTCCAAGGTGCTGGTTCAGGCTCGTGATGCTCCTAGCGATGTTGTAAGGCACTGGATCTCTTGCTGATAGCCGATCGAGATGACTGGTAGCGAAACTTACAAGGTGAACGGGCAACGGCTGACCTGATACCCGAATGGTCCCTGAAAGCGTGGGTCGTCTCTGCTGGGCTGAGTGGTGCTGGGCTGCTGAGTAGGGTCCCTGGACTAAATAGTAGTGGACCACGTGGCTGTCTCTGCTCCTGGCTCCCCTCCGGTGTCCTCACTCCTCCGTCTCTAGGCAACACTCTCCTGGCAGTTTTTGGAAAAGCTTGGCTTTCTTCCCCTCTGATGCTGCCAGAGTCTCTCTCTCTCAGTCTCCTCAGTCTCAGCCATTTTCCTCACACCTGTCACCTCACCACTTTCTCTCTCTCTTCAGACCGCTCTCCTTATTCTCCTCACAGACTTTTTTTTCTGGGCTTCAGGATATCTTTCCTCCTCTGTGGGACACACAGTCCCTGGTGTCAGTGTGTGTCTCACTCCTTTCTCTGGCACCTTAGTTCCTTCCCCTCACACACTCCTCCTCTCCCCACTGTTAAGTGGCACTGTGTCCCAGAAAAGGACTTTTTGAGCCTTGGTTTCTCCCTCTCTTTTAAGCAATCTCCTCTCCTCTGTCTCCTGTCAGCACTCTCTCTCTCTTTTACCTCAGTACTTCCCTCTCTTATGTCCCCTCAGCACTTCCTGAAACTCCCCTTTTTCCCAGTGTTCTCTCTCTCTCTCTCTGTTATCTGCAAGGATCAGTCAGCATCTCTCTGTCTCCATCTTGTGGCCAAAAGGAGAAATTGCATTACAATCTGCCTGCTACATACTCCCCCCACCAAAGACCCTTTGGTCCCCAAAGGAAGGACAGATTCTATCAACAATAATGTCCACAACCTGTTACTTGCTTTCAAAATACAACAGGAGGCAAAAACAGGTTAGTACATGTAAGAAAACAAACAATTTGCATGCATGTATGAATCTGATAGAGGAGCCTTCCACCATTTGTTATAAGAGGGAAGGTTGTTCTGCCCACAAGCCATTGATATTGGGGTGGCCCACCTAGATGTGCCAGGGGGTGAGTTGGAGTTGCCCTCCTCTAAATCTGTAGTGGGAAGGGTCGGCAGGCTGTGCATTCTCTGAGATGTGAGGATCGCTTCTTGAGAACTTTCGGCTAAAATATCATATGTCAGCCTTTTTGGTGGGTGAATTGTTTGCTTTCCTCTCTGCTCTTTGGGCTCAGGCGTTTCGGGTATAGTAGCCTCTTCCTCTGATGCTGTAGAAGGTTGAGGAGCTTCTATGTCCTCTACAGTTGGGGAACTCGGAAAGTTTCCTTGGCTTGCCAAGGGTTGTCTCTGTGGGATGAACTCCAGAGCCTCAGACCTGAGGGTTCCCACATCTGCTTCTCTGGGAGAAAGGGGAGTGGTCGTCTCTGCCAGCATAGACTGCCACGGCCAATCCATGCCCATGCCTGCTCCAATGCTGTTTCTTTTGAGCCGTAAGGGTCCCAAGCATGTCCAGGAGGGTGCGATTAAAGTGTTCTGGCTGGGGATCTCCTTGAGGGTGGTAGGGGGTGGTTCTTGACTTCTGAACACCTAACAGGTCTAACAGTCTTTTAATGAGTCTATTCTCAAAGTCTCTCCCCTGATCAGAGTGAATACGCTGAGGTAGTCCGTAGTTTACAAAGAACTTCTCTACCAGAATTTTGGCCACCGTAGATGCTTGCTGGTCCTTAGTTGGGAATGCCTGGGCATACTGGATGAAGTGGTCGGTCACCACCTGAACATTTCCCTGTCCACTCGAGTCAGGCTCCAAACACAGAAAATCAATACACACCAATTCCAGGGGTCCTTGACTTTGAAGATGGCCCATTGGGGCAGCTCTGTGGGGTAAAGTCTTCCTCTGTATACACCGTATGCAGGAGTGACAATATCCCTCAACTTCAGCCCGCATACAAGGCCAATAGAATTGGTCTCCCACCAGTTTGAATGTCCTCCCATGCCCTAAGTGGCCGTGATTGTCATGCAAGGCAGTCAGCACAGTCTCTCTATGCATTCTCGGCAAGAATAGCTGCCACTTATCTTCAGGATCATCTGAGGGGCCCCTTCAGTAGACCACCCCATTGCGTAATTGCAGTCGATCCTATTTCTTGTGTACTAGTCGTGCTCCTGTTGTAGAGTCTGTTAGCAGTAGATATGGGCGTTGGCTCTCCAGGGCCTTCAGTGTTAAACTACAGAGGGGATCTGCTATATGGTCCTTTTTTAAGTCTCTATCTGAAAGTTTAGGTAGAACGTTATCCCTGACCTGGGACAAATCACAGTAGTATTTGGGGATACTTGCCACTGAGATTCCGATGGCTTCTGCCCCAGTTATTCTTCTGGCCTGATGTTCCGCTCCCTGACACAAGGCTTGTATCCCTTCTGGAGTCAGTTGAGTCCACTCTTCAGAGGAAATCCCCAAGTCATAGGGTCTCCTCGACGGGGCATCAGCTTCTCCATTCCCAATTCCTGGGCGGTATTTTAGGCTGAAACGGAACCCTGATAGGGCGGTTACCCACCTGTGCCTGGTGGCATTCAGTTTTGCTGTGGTGAGTATGTACGTAAGTGGGTTGTTGACAGTTTTGACCACGAAGTCTGCACCAAACAAGTAGTCTTTTAACTTGTCCACTACTGCCCACTTCAGAGCCAAGAATTCCAACTTGTGAATAGGGTAGTTTTTCTCAGCAGGTGCAAGACTTCGCTCACATAAGCAACAGGCTGCAGGTGTCCATCGTGCTCCTGATACAGTACCCCGCCCAGCCCATCTCGACTGGCATCAACATGCAGCTCATTAGGCTTGGCTGGATTGGCATAGGCCAGAACAGGAGCAGTTGTTAGACTCCACTTCCGCTGCCTAAAGGCTTGCTCACACGGGTCAGTTCACTGTTCTTGGATTGACTCCCGAGGCTTTCTGGGGCCTCTATGTTGTTTGACCAGCTTCGTTAGGTCTGGGTCATCATTCTCATGCTCATTCTTTAGTAACTCATTAAGGGGGCGGGCTATTCTAGAAAATCCCTCAACGAATCTCCTGTAGTATGAGCAAAATCCCAGGAATGACCTAAGCTCAGTTACATTGGTAGGCGTTGGCCAAGAGATGACAGCTTCCAGCTTCTGGGGGTCAGTAGCTATTCCTTCAGCGGAGACAACATGGCCGAGGTAATTAACTGAAGGCTGGTAAAACTGACATTTTTCCAGGGACAGCTTCAATACCTAGTCATGGAGTCTCCTCAGAACCTTCTCCAGATGCTCTTCATGTTCTTCGAGAGTTTTGTCGAAAATTATGATATCGTCAAGATAAACCAACACTTCCATTAGGTTCATGTCCCCTACTGTCTTCTCCATCAGTCTCTGAAATGTTGCTGGGGCACTGGACAGACATTGAGGCATCCTATTAAACTCGAAGAACCCTACTGGGGTGATAAAAGCAGTTTTTTTACCTGTCCTCAGGGTGCATGGGGATTTGATAGTACCCACTTTCAGGTCCAGCATGCTGAACTACTTCGCCCCCAACAGGCTCTGTAAGGGCATCTTCTATCCTTGGAGTGGTGTACTGATCAGGGATAGTCCTCCTGTTGAGCATCAGATAATCAATGCACAGCCTAAGGGACCCATTTTTCTTCCGCACCACCACTATGGGGGAGGCATATGGGCTCCTAGACTCCCTGATGATGCCTGATCTTTTCAATTCTGCCAGCTGCTCACGTAATTCTTCTAGGTCCCCCAAAGGGATCCGTCTGACTCTTTCCCTGAATGGCCTGTCTTCCTGAAAGCAAATCCTGTGCTGGGCACTTTTCGCACACTCCACATCAAACTCATCTTTCGAAAACATATTCTGCCATCTCAGGAGCTGGACTTTGACCTTTTCTTTCCACTCAGGTGATAGTGTGGTGTTTTGTGGGTAAAACTGTTCTATGGAGATTTCTTCCTTCTCTCCCTTCCCCAAATCAGATGGTGGGACTGGGGTGGCAGGATTGTCCTAACAGCATTTGGGCTCGCTGTTTCAACGACGAGACCGTAACATTCCGGATGCTGGCAGGGATCTTCCCACAACTCCGTTGCAGAGCCCTAATTGATATGACTTCTGGGATTACCTCCACTTCCGTGTCCTCTCCCTGGCGGTCAGTTTCAAGGACAACAAAGGAGCCCGGTTGTTCCCAATTGAGTTTGACTGAAGCTTGTAGACACACCACCTCTCCAGGTTGTAGTATCTTCTCACTTCTATCCAATCGCCAAATCTTCCGCACTCCTACAGCTGGGGCTCTCTGTTCTTCGACTAGCTGCTAATACACTTGTCTCAGCATAGGGTGTATGCCTTTGGTTGTCAGCCTTCAATACAAGAGGAGTGAGCGGCCTTCTGACAAGGTCCATGTTCGTTCCTATTATCAGAGAACTCTTGTTGGCTCCTGATAGTCGAGGGCATACAATGGCTAAGGCATCAAAAATTTCTGTTTGTTCAGTCACAGAGGGGTCAAAAATCAACTTGACCAGTAAGTATCCATCATATGGGAATTTTTGGTTCCATTACTCCATATCTGCAGTTCCTCCAATTTCTGCAGGGGTAAGTGTTCGAGGTGCCGGTCGTAAAAGTCTCTATATAGCAGGGTAACTTGCGCCTCTTTGTCCAGAAGGGCCTTTGTATAGATGCCTTCTATTTGAATTGACATGATGGTAGAAGGTCCCACAAGTTTGTCAGGGAATCTACCAAGAGTAGGGTAGTTATTTTGTCCTGTTGTCTGTATTCATGCCCAATTCTTGATGGGCTTCTGGTTTTGCTTGTGTCTCCATTGGGCAGAGGGTTGATGTGCATCTACTCTCAGTGATCAAGCTCCTGAGGTCGCAGAGAGGGGGTTGTATGGTCACTCAGAAACAGCAGCGGGGGGCCCTTTGTAAAGATGTTGGCTTCCACTGTGGTTTCTCTGTGTCTTTGAATATGGAGCTAACGGTTGTAGGTGAGCACCCGTTTGGCTCCATCACCGGGCCCTCTGAAGTTTCCCACTGGCTTTGGACGCTGGGTTTCAGACTTCGGTGGGCTTGGACAAACACGTCGGTAGTGCCCCACTCCTCCACAGTTGAAGCAAACCCCTCAATTCATTGGCTTCTCGACCTGGACAGCCATAGGGTTTGCAGACTGCTTGGACTCCGAGACTTCCTCAACAGGTGAGACAGTGGTTCCGGCTGTCAGTAGAGTCATCATCCCCATCAATTGTGACACTTGGGTTTTCAAAAGTTCTATCTCTGTGTTGCCATCAGTCACACTAGCTACTCTAACCCCAGCAACAGGCTCTGATTTCTAGGTCCTCTTTTTGTTTTCCAGCATGGCCTCCTCTTCTCATACAACCCGGATTAGTTCAGGATACTTTAGGATTCCTCCATCTCCTTGAGTTTTCAGCTGGATTGTGAAAGGGTCTAGGGGTTGAGCTCCCATCAAAACCTGTTATGCCCGAACCTCATCTACTGACCTGGGATCCAAGCCCTTTTTTAGTAATACCTGGTGCATTATCTTGTCCAGACGCCTCATATAGTCAGATAGCTTTTCCCCTTCATTCTGATAGGTATGTTCGAACTGATACATAAGGTCAGATGCCTTTTCTGTTCACCCAAACACATCTTTGCAGAACACTCAAGTAGTCCTGAGCAGTACAATCCTGTTTCTGAGTTTTAAATTGGGAATGGCTTCTGAGGCAGGAACATCCCATCCATCTAAAGCTTGAGTGGCTTGCTCCAGCCACTCCTCGGAGCTGTTCTCTCTGGCTGACACTGGTTGCTTTCCTGAAAAAGCCCTCAGTTTTTTATATCCGGACCCAGTGTATGTAGGGTTATTCTTTTGGCACTTTTCCATGAAGGCTCCCAAGGCAGCAATAAACTCTGGTCCTATCATTGCTACAGGTGCCGGTGGGATAGCGTCTTCCGACAATGCTGCTTGGCCCAAACTTTCTGGGCTCACATCCAATGCATTCAGTTGGATCAGACGAGCTTCGACATCGTCAGTCAACCATACACGGACCCTTTGGAAACAAGTAGGGATCCCTTTCCTCCACTCTATCAAGGCATATGTGCGGGAGTTCTCTTGATCTGGCTTGATGTCTATCACCCACGCCTTCTGATCTGGGACTAGTGTCTTCGCAGCTTGAATGATCCATTTCTCAGTCCAGGCCATCCCAGGGATGTCGATTACAACACTTGACCCCCGCTCACCATTTTTCTCCTCACACCACTGGGTTGCAGTGGCAGGGTCCATCTTGACACTCTCTGGGGTGTTTTCTTGGAGATTTGCTAGTAGAAAAGAGGATCCCAGACAAGCCCCCACATGTAGCACCACCCCCGAAGAAGCCGCTTGGTGAATTTGGTTTCTCTGATCTCCGCCTCAACTTCAAGAATGACCTCAGCTCCTCTGACACACCTGGTTAAATAAAATTACTGCAAACACATTTAAGGACACATGTGGTAAATACCGTTATCATGGCTGTGGATTATCACCAAAAATAGACACACACCTGGTAGTGAAAAACAAGTTGAATATATTAGCACGGTTTAAAGCATATGGAAACTTAAAACACGGTTAAACCTTGCTACAAATAACTAATACATTAGAAAAGACAACCTTCAAGACAACCTTCAATATTTAGCAACTGCAGGTACAGAAAGGGCAGTAATCTATATGCCCTTAACACAGGCGCTGAGAGAGAGGAGAGAAGACTTGTCAACTTCTCAGCTCCTTCTGGGCCGCAAACACCTTTGAGAGGCAAACACACAACGAAAAGAAAAGGGTTACACAAGTACAGTAAGCACAGTTCTGTAATGTTGCAGGTTATGAGGTGAAGAATACTAGTGTCTTCTGCTAGCAAACGTTGGGGCCCTTGTTTTAAAAGAAGGTTTTAAAAAGCTTGCATGGAACAGTAATCCTCTAGAATGTTCAGTTAGGCAGAGATTTAAAAGGGCAAACTACTAGATATGGCAGCTCCAAACAAGCATCCCGTGACACTAAAAAGGGAAATTGGTGTCTGCATGCAGTGTCAGTATTGTGTCAAAAAGGATGTTGGGTTTATACTCGCTCACCAGTCCTCTGTGCGATGACACAACAATAGTCCCCATTGCAGGTTCAGGCTCCTGATGCTCCTAGCGATGTTGTAAGGCACTGGATCTCTTGCTGATGGCCAATCGAGATGACTGGTAGCGAAACTCGAAAGGTGAAAAGGCAGTGGCCGACCCGATGGGTATCTCGATCCCTGAAAGGCATGGGTTGTCTCTGCTGAGCTGAGTGGTGCTGGGCTGCTGAGTAGGGTCCCTGGACTAAATAGTAGTGGACCACGTAGCTGTCTCTGCTCCTGGCTCCCCTCGGGTGTCCTCACTCCTCCATCTCCAGGCAACACTCTCCTGGCAGTCTCTGGAAAAGCTTGGCTTTCTCCCCCTATGATGCTGCCAGAGTCTCTCTCTCAGTCTCCTCAGTCTCCTGTTTTCCTCAAACTTGTCAACTCACCGCACTCTCTCTCTCTCTCTCTCTCTCTCTTCAGACTGCTCTCCTTATTCTCCTCACAGACTCTTTTTTTGGGCTTCAGGATATCCCTCCTCCTCTGTTGGGGCACACAGTCCCTGGTGTCTCGCTCCTCTCTCTCTGGCACCTCAGTTCCTTCCCCTCACACACTCCTCCTCTCCTCACTGTTAAGTGGCACTGTGTCCCAGAAAAAGGACTTTTTGAGCCTTGGTATCTCCCTCTCTTTTAAGCAATCTCCTCTCCTCTGTCTCCTGTCAGCACTCTCTCTCTATTTTACCTCAGTACTTCCCTCTCTTCTGTCCCCTCAGCACTTCCTGAAACTCTCCTTTTTCCCAGTATTCTCTTTCTCTCAGTTTTCTGCAAGGACCAGTCAGCATTTCTCTGTCTCCATCTTGTGGCCAAAAGGAGAAATTGCATTACAACATGCCTGCTACATACAAAATCTAAAGTGTAGCACTTTTTAAATACTCCTGCACATATACGTACCTGTGTACAGTCATGCACAGTTAGTCATGTCTATGGGCAGCTTTACACAGCACCCAAGCTTTCCAGGCAGGGGAAATACATCAGAATACATCAGGGAAATACTTTAGAATTTACATTGCATGTGCTCAAATGCTTGCATGCAAGAGGCCTTAAAGTTTATTTGCTCTTAACAAGCCAATATTTAAATGGTCTTAGCCAGGACCCAGTTCTACTTGAAATGGAATAGATACAAAATAAATGTGCTGTGCCCAATTGATAAACATAAAAAAGTAACAAAAACAAATTATTAAAGATAAATCGGCATCTACATCATGAATATAATGCATGCAATGTCAAATCAGTAGCAAAGGAGCTCCAAATATATACATTTGAATGTCATAAATAAATCTGAATCCAGATCACAGTTGGATGTATCAAGATGGAAATCCCATATGCATGGAAAAAGTCTAACAATAGTGCCACAACCCAGGCACTCCTGTAGCTCAAAAGCTTTCAAGCATCATGACATCTGTAGCGCTACCCTCATCAGGGCACCTTAAAAGATCTATACCCCAATGAAAACTTGGTAACTTACACTTGACACCTGCTGATGATTTGCTGCACCAAATAACTCTGACAACAGAAACAGTCAAAGAATAATCAAATAATGTATCACCGATACCTCACTCCCACTAACAGTATGGGGTCCCACTGTGCACATAGCATGGACTCCTCTGCAGTGCAAGTCTGCGACAGGATGCTTGTAACTTCTGTTACCCTAGGTAACCCTCAAGTCTTCACACCGTATTACTCTTGTACTGATGTCTTCATACCACCAAAGTACCTTAGTGACCTGAACTATGGGATGGTGCTGGTTACGTGCATTACACCCTTTTAGTAACTTCAGACCAGGCATGAACAATGTTCCAAAACTTTCTTTAAAAAGAGCAAAAGGCATTACAAAGTCCAACATGCTGAAACATTATTTCTTCCTACATCCCTAACCCTAATCCAGGCTGTGTGCTGCCCTGGCATACCTGCAAAGGTAGAGTCCATGTATAATACAGAGTCCATCTGTGGCATTTTTCAGCAGCTGGTGACTTTGGGGTGAACCCCAAGTTCTGATGACTTTTACATATCAGTAGTAGTAAGAGACATTCACCAAAAAAACAAAGAACCGGGAAAGCACTAACTCTTACCCTCCCGTTCAGGATAGCACCTAACTGGCTATTTTCAACCTGCTTACAAGATAGACAGATAGTCAAACATGTTTTAATATATGAGTATTGCTAAATGTTTTGTTTTATGTTTTTAATACTGTTTGTGACAATAACTAGTAAGTATTCCTATCGACCCTTGTGCACTGGCTTGATTCTTTTTTTATCATTTCAGACACAGATGTGGCTTAGCTACTCCTGTGGGCTGCATGGGACCCATTTTAGGATCACAATTTACCCCTACATTCTCTGCTTGCCTCTTAGTTTGTTGCCAGTGAGTCAGGTAGTGGATATAGATTGCATTTTACCACTAGCTACCCGCCCACCGTCAAATGACGGAGGAGCAGTGCGGCTCTAGTTCTATGTTATATGACGTTATATGACGGTGCCCCAGAATGTCCGTGCTTGCGGGGGGTGTGCAGTGCGGCCACGCCATGTTCTTAGGACACTGCATGACCAAGATCTCTGTAAAGAGCAGATGATGCGGCTCTTTAACCATGTAATCGGCTGTGTCCAATCACAACTGGTCACATATAAATGCGGAAGTGCCAGTAATCGGCTCTCCTCGCCTCACACTGACAGAGTGTGTGGCGAGGAGAGCCGATCAGGGGAGACCAGGGCATGTAATTAGGGGAATGATCATCAGTGCCCTGACTACAGTAAAGCCCCAGCAGTGCCCTTCAGTGCCACCAATCAGTGCCAATTTGTGACACAAATCAGTGCCCATCAGTGACACCAATCAGTGCCCATCAGTGACACCAATCAGTGCCCATTAGTGATGCCAGTCAGTGCTGCCTTTCAGTGCCCATCAGTGCCTGTTCATCAGTGCTGCCCATCAATGCCCATCAGCGCCTCCCATGAGTGCCGTCCATCAGTGCTGCCTATCCGTGCCTCCTATCAGTGCCCACCAGTGCCCATCAGTGCCACCTATCAGTGCTCATCAGTTCAGCATATCAGTGCCACCTATCAGTGCCCATCAGTGCAGCATATTAGTGCCTCCTCAACAGTGCCACCTAATCAGTGCCCATAAGTGCCACCTCATTAGTGCCCATCAGTACAGCCTATGAGTGCCCATAAGTGCAGCCTCATCAGCACACATCAGCAAAGGAGAAAAATTACTTATTTGCAAAATTGACTGACAGAAACTAAGAAAAACTTTTTTTTCAAAAATTTTCGGTCTTTTTTCTTTTCTTTTTTAGAAAAAAATTAAAAATCCAGCAGTGATTAAATACCCCCAAAAGAAAGCTCTATTTGTGTGAAGAAAAGGATTAAAAATTAATTTGGGTACAGTATTGCATGACCGCGCAATTGTCATTAAAAGTGCGACAGCGCTGAAAGCTGAAAAATTACCTTGGCAAGAAGGGGGTGAAAGTGCCCTGTATTGAAGTGGTTAAGATGCAACTTTTAGGGTGTTCATTATTTAATGTGCTTAACAAATCTCTAAGCAGAAACCTTCTCTGAAATGCACATGACCACATAACCAATAGATCCAGAGTTACAAGCAGCTGAAATTGAAGGTAAAGTTCTAATTTTTCCATCCCTCAAGCTTATCACTGTATTAGGCTATACTTGCACTATACACCAGCAGTTCTGGATTTGCCTTATAATGAGTAATAATCAATTTATCTTTGGGATATGTAAAGGAATGAGAGTTTTGACTACATTTGTTTTAAAAAGGCTCCACTATACTATTGATCAGTGAAGAAAAGCTCACATTAAGCAGCCTTTGTCAACCAGGGTTCAGTGAAATCCTAGGGTTATTCCAGAGGTTGCTTGGGGTTCCTTGAGCTTGTCAGCAGTGATGCCCTCAGCAAGAGGAGCACTTCTAAAAGGACCATCAATATAAGCTTGTACTTTTCCACTTATCTCAAAGTAAGGGTGGCGCTTTTGGGCTGACCAACAAATAACATGTAAAATGCCCCCTTTCTATTGTCCACCAATGTAAAGGCATACTACAGGATCTACTGTCTGTGTTTCATTTACTGGACATTAATAATATTCTTTCATGTCAAGATAATCACTGAAAACAGTTTATTTGTCTTATGGAGTGGAGAATTGTTAAAAATATTTCCTGGGTGTCAAATACAAATAAGTAACACCACATTTTTATTTTAATATCTACAAATTACTTATCATTGTAATGTACCCTAGTTGTAGAGGAGTTCCCTAAAAACCATAGCTGTAGAGGAGTTCCCTAAAAACCTAACAGTCATTTCAAGGGTTCTTCAATAATAATATGGTTGAGAAAAGCTGCATTACAGTAGACAGGCTAAAACAGGTAAAGCCAAACTGCCCTGTTGTAAGAAAAGAGATCTGCATATAACTGCAGCTGCCATTATCTCTGCATTTACTGATCACTCTGACATACAGTTCTAACTACATTACCTCCACTTACTTATTTTTTATTGAAGGTTTAGTTGGAATTACTATGGAGACATGTTTAATTTAAATTGTACAGTATTAAGAAATATGAAACATCTATTTAATTTTTTTCCGTGGTCCAAAATCCATTTGGATTTTTATGTGGTCACTAATGTCACTAGAAATAAACATTTTAAAATTGAAAACTTAAATTTATAGGTTTACTAAACAATATATATAGTAGGTATAAATCATTTAAATACCTACAAAAGTAACTAAGGAAATTATATATATCTTTAATTTAGGTTTACGTGAACCCAATGTTTAATATTTGAAATTTCATGATATTTACCTATATAATCCCTACTGTAAAACAATGAGCTTACTTTATAGATCCTTGTAAACTTACTTTATGTATCTTTATAATATTGTATACTCAATAAACTTCTTTTGACAAGGAAATTTATAGGTTTACTTTTACTGAACTGTTAATCAGTGACAATCATTGCTTAGGTTATATTATATATACTGTATATATATTATATAATACATATATTACATATTAAATAATACCATATTATACTATATTTAATAGTATATATATAATAATATTAGATATTGGGTATTATTTAAAATAATAATTTCCATAGTAACCAGTTATAATTTGTCCAAACCCCTGACATTGTCTCTTTTTCTGGACAGCAGGATAAAACAGAATTTTCAAAATTGTGTCCCTTTAAACTTTTCACATTTTTCTTAAAACATTTTTTCTGAAAAATATTTTTCTTATAATTACTTTATCTATAAATCAAGTGATGATCTTACCAGTAGTTGTGAAGAGTCCCACAAACATATTCAGGTTTCTTCCTCCAACAATAGCTACCTCCGTCCCCTTTTTGTTCTTCTCACTCTTTTTGGCTCTCCAGGCTGCCCAGAGACCAGTGGCCAAAGTCATTGCATAGAAAACGATGATGGCTATCAGCCCAGGAACATTGAGTGCCATTATTACCCACAAGAATTTGTCCAATAATTCTTTGCAGTCTTTCAAGGTTTAGGGGAGCAAATCTCATTTACTGACAAGTCTAACAGCAAGAAATTCTTTGCATTTCCAAATACACCCAGCTGATCTATATATTGGCTCACCATATGCTACAATAATGCTGGGTCAGCTTCAAGGATGGACCTCCTGTACTCTCGAAGAGAGAAAAAAAAGCAAACTTTTTCTTGTCCCTCCAACAACAACTTGCCAGAGAGGAGGTGTTTGGCTTCTTTCCAACGGCTTCATTCACATGTCAGAGAAGAGAAAAGCTTGTATGTTCAATGGATGTTTATCCCTTTTCTTCTCACTTCCATTCAACTTTTTGGAGTTTGGGCAGTACGGGCTAAGCAATTTTAACTTACTCAAGTGCAAAAAATAGTAATTTAGTTATGGATCCACAATGCTTGTAAGCAGTCTCTTAGCTTCTACCCTACCACTTAGCAAAAAGATACTGTCATCTTGGTCATTCATGTCACTGATACTGACACATGCTCCCCCAAGGTGTAGAGTCTAAAGCGGCCCCTAGATTATGCAATTTTCTTTCCTTCCACCTCTGGAAGGAAAGATTGCTAGATTCCCATTGTGTTCAGCCAGCAGTGAAAGGTTCCCCGTTCTGCCTGCCGGCTGAACACTGACTGTGTTGATGGGGAAAACCCCTCCGCAGTGCTATTATGTTCTGCCGGCGGGGAGAACGGGGAACTTTTCACTGCTGGATGAACACAATGGTCACTGCTGTCGGCTATAACCACTGGCAGTAAACACATGCAAAAAATCTGACAGGCTGTTTGTACTGAAGTCAATAGATGGATCAACTTCAGTACAACCAGCCTGCCCATAGATGGATTGAATCTTGGCCAGTCTCTGCCGAACCGGCTGAGATTCGATCCATTTATAGCCAGCTTAAGTGGTTTTAGTCAAAGCACCCAACAAGGAGTGATGAGCTGGTGACCTTAGTGGCCCCAAGTCTATTTGGTTGCTGCTAAATGTCAGCAGGTCATGGCCCTCTGGCTTGCCCCACCAAGGAATAACAGAAGTAAGATGGCTACATTGAGGAGACAGAACAGATTAAGGGCAGCAGTTGGGTATCTGGGTAGAGGTCAGATCAGGTAGTAAGCAAAAGAGTAGTCAGGGTCCAAGCCAAGGTTGAGGCAGGCAACAAGCATAGAAGTAGTCAGGTCCAGGCGAGGGTTTTGGCAGGCAGCAAATAAGAGAGTAGTCAAGACAGTTGGAGTTGCAACAAATAGGCAACTGGCAGGCAAGTAATATAGCTTTCAGCTGTAACTCTCCGGTAGCTGTTGATAAGACATAGCTCTAGCCACTTCAAAGGCTAAAGACTTTTTTGGTCAGGGGACATGCCTAGTGTCGATTCAGGGAACTTTAGAAGTCAATTATTTGCTAAAGTGGAACACTGCCATGTGTTTCCCAATACCTGAAAGCACCATGTATTTGTGCCAGCTGACTCAGCGGAATGATGAGCACTGGGGTGGGGTTCTGGCATGATAAATATTAGTAGGTCAGAAGTCTCCTTATGCAGATGTAATTCCATATTTTAACCAATATATTTAAGCTCACCATTTGCTCCAATGGTACTTATGTCTATTGAGCCCTGCACAAACCTTTTAGAAAGTCCAAAAAACTGGCACTTTTATTGAGTTACCTGAGCATGGTCCCAAACCACACCTAGGTAACCCTTGGGTGTGGTCTGGGACCGTGTTTAGGTAACCCACTAAACGCATCAACCTTTTTGTGTACTCTGCAAAGTGTTCTTATAGGACATAAGAGACCTGAAGACCCTTTGTGCAGGTTGTGAGCTTACATATTTTATCCAAACATATTTTAACAGCTTGCCTAGATGAAGGGACTGATTTACTAAAGCTTATGTGCCTATCCTGATGCATTTATCAGGAGTGGACAACCAGATTGTATTTTTATTGTATATACTATGCACCCATGATGCATGCAAACATGTACAGACTGCGTGTATATGCTGCAGTTACCAACAGGTGTTAGCAATGGAGTGTACCAGAATGCAAACACTCATCTCCTAAAAGGGATGTAGGAGTCTGTGGAGGGGCTTATTAAAATATGGATGCCTTTTTGAATAGGGGAGCCCCAGATTTCCACACTCCCCAGGTGATTGAGTAAGGGTACATAGTACTGCATTTTACTCATACACAAAATAAATACAAAAATAGTAAATAAACACACACACACCGTCCTTCATTAGAAAAATTAAACAATCTCCCCTGGTGTAAATCCAGTGTCAATTACACTTTGGGATATGTTGGTGTGCTGCTATTTATTTTTTTCTTTAACAATGGTCATGACATATTTGGTTAATTTGCACCATTCAAGATACCTGCCAGCTTTTTTGCAAACAAAAGCTGATAGTAATCTGTCATTTTATTTAGTTCTTCGAAGAAGTAGTGAACAAACTAGCGCTACCACAACTAATTTAGTTGTGGTAGTGCTAGTTTGTTCACCCCTTCTTCGAACTGCGGGCAAGCCGGGTTTGGGTCTAACTTATATGTATTCATACCCCTTGAAATTTTCCACATTTTCTCATGTTGCAACCAAAAACGTAAATGTAATTTATTGGGTTTTTATGCGATCGACCAACACAAAGTGGCACATAATTGTGAAGTGGAAGGAAAATAATAAATGGTTTTAAATTTTTTTTTTACAAATAAATATGTGAAAAGTGTGGTGTGCATTTGTATTCAGCCCCCCTGAGTCAATACTTTGTAGAACCACCTTTTGCTGCAGTTACAGCTGCAAGTCTTTTTGGGGATGTCTCTACCAGCTTTTCACATCTAGAGAGTGACATTTTTGCCCATTCTTCTTTGGCAAAATAGCTCAAGCTCTATCAGATTGGATGGAAAGCGTCTGTGAACAGCAATTTTCAAGTCTTGCCACAGATTCTCAATTGGATTTAGGTCTGGACTTTGACTGGGCCATTCTAACGCATGAATATGCTTTGATCTAGCCCATTCAGTTGTAGCTCTGACTGTTTAGGGTCGTTGTCCTGCTGGATGGTGAACCTCCGCCCCAGTCTCAAGTCTTCTGCGGACTCTAATGCCCCGTACACAGGATTGGAAATTCTGCCAGCAAATGTCCGATGTGAGCTTTTGGTAGGAAATTCCGACCGTGTGTATGCTCCATCGGACTTTTGCTGCGGGAATTTCCCCCAGCAAAAGATTGAGAGCAGGTTCTCTATTTTCCTGACAGAAAAAGTTCCTATCGGAAATTCCGATCGTCTGTAGCAATTCCGAAGCGCAAAATTCCTACGCATGCTCGGAAACAATTCGACGCATGCTCGGAAGCATTGAACTTCATTTTCTCGGCTCGTCATAGTGTTGTACGTCACCGCGTTCTTGACGGACGAAAGTTCAGAGAACTTTTGTGTGACCGTGTGTATGCAAGGCAAGCTTGAGCGGATTTCCATCGGAAAAACCATCCAAGGTTTTTCTGACTGGAATTCCATTTGTGTGTACAGGATATTACAGGTTTTCTTCTAAGACTGCCCTGTATTTGGCTTCATCCATCTTCCCATCAACTATGATCAGCTTCACTTTCCCTGCTGAAGAAAAGCATCCCCACAACATGATGCTGCCACCACCATGTTTCACGGTTGGGATGGGGTGTTCACGGTGATGTGCATCGTTACTTATCTGCCACACGTAGCATTTTGATTTAGGCCAAAAAGTTCAATTTTGGTCTCATCTGACCAGAACACTTTCTTCCACATGTTTGCTGTGTCTCCCACACGACTTCTTGCAAACTTTTTTTTTTTACCTAGTAACTCTGCCAGTAACACAATTTCTGCAATAAGTCCTAATGCCACAGCAGTCTTCTGAAACCTGAGAGTACCCGACCACTCATCGACCAATTGAAAGTTAGCCAAGTGGTGACTTAGACAGCGGATGAAGGACCCCTTAAGTCAGCCAAAGACAGATCAAAATTCAACCGGTTCAGCAGGAACTCTGCAGAGAAGTTACAAGAAAACTCAGGACCTGGTGCATAATGTGACTTTAGTGTAGAATATACTACACATTCACCCCCACTACCCAGCTCGGGGCCCTAGCAATATGGCAGTTGGAGGGGCTTTGTCCTGTGGTGTAGAAGCAGCTCCTGGGGTCACCTTGCCAGGGTGATTGCCATCACATGGATGAAGACGTGGTTTGATGCAGGTGTCTGTGTGTACTGTGGAGAGCCTGCTGGTCCTGGATTGCCAATTACAACCCATCACCGTCAATTGCTGTTACTTACTAATGACCCATTAACTATGCTGCAGTACTTACTACTGACTCCTGCACTCAGTTTTGCTACTATTGACCCCTGAATGCTGCTGTATTACTACTGACCCCTGAACACTGCTGCATTACTTACTACAGACCCCTAAACTTTGCTGCATTACTACTGACCCCTGAAATCTCTTGTGTTACTACTGACCTATAAACTCAGCTGCTTTACACAGTCCTGACCCTTGCACTCTGTACTTTACATACCTGATCCTTGCAATTTATTACACACTGCTGACCCCTGCACTCTGTGTGTTATGCAGTATAGTCTTCTGCACTCTCTGCAAATACTTACTCTTGACCCCTGCACTCTGTGGAATACACAGTCCTGACCCCTGCACTCTGTACATTACACAGTCATGATCCTTGCTCTACCCCAATCTGTCCTGTTATCTCCTACTCTGTCCACTTTTAGCTGATCCCTGAAAACTCATCTCTTCAGGGAGGCCTATCCTGCATTCAGCTAGCAACCATATCGTCTACCTCCCTTATCAGTTCATCACTCAGGGTTACTACATTTGTTTCACCATCCCCTCCCTATTAGATTGTACCCTCTTGTGTTGAATTGTATTTTTGATGTATTGTCTCTCTTTATATTGCAAAGTGCTGCGCAAACTGTTGGTGCTATAAAAATGCTGTAAAATATTATTATTAATGTGCATTGCTTACTCCTGATCCCTGCACCCTGTATGTACTTGCTCCTGATTCATGCACTATGCATGTTACATATCCCTTACCCTTGCACTTTGTGCATCACACACTACTGACCCCAGAACTTTTTGCATTTCATATTGCTGACCCATTCCCTCTCTTCATTACTTACTCCTGACCCCTGTACTGTGTGTTACACACCTCTGAACTCTGTGCAATCCACACGCCTGAATCCTGCATTCTGTGAATTACTTACTCTTGACCCCCACACTCTGTGCATTACACACTACTGACCCCTGCACTCTGTGTGCTTCTCACCCAGAGAAGAGTAGGCTCAGGCTTAAATTAAGCATACCTCACATCTCCCACTGCACAATTAGACCACAACCACCAATCATCATGGCGTGCTAAGCATGCTTCATCATTTCTTTTCTACACCAGTGGTGTATAGTTTTGTAGGCGTAGTTAAAAGTGGTCCAGCAGCGATCACTGCCGGTGAGCTGTCATTACAGTGAACAGGGTCGGCAGCCACAACTAGATGGTCAGGGCCGCAGCAGGAAACTCTGATTCATGCCACAATTCGCACCTGCCTAAATCGCCGGTGTAAATGTAGCCTAAGGTGTTCTTAAATTTTTAAATTTTTAAATTTGAATATCTGCTAAACTCACTTATGAGTGAACCTGTGGCTAGATCAGGAAAAATAAAGTATTTGCATTTTCTGAACAAACAATAAAAGTACTATAAAACAAACCCACACTCATCTCTGTGTTTATATACAGGCATACCCCTGTATTGTGAAGAAATTAATCTTTAAAGTTCACAATAAGGGTATTGTGTTTTTCTATGAAAGCAGAATCTTGCCAACCTGCCAAACCTCTAATGTACACACAGCAGTTGTTTCTAAGCCACGGGTACCCAGCTGCTGGCTCACAGGCCACACTCTGATGTGGCCTGCCACCTCCTGTTCTGAAATGGTGGGTCGGCAAGCCCAAATCGCGGGTTCCCAACCCACCATCCCCGAGCATTAGTGTGAAGAATGGAGCCGGCTGTAGAGGAAGCATGCAGCTGCAGTAGAGAGCAGAGCTGATGTTTCCAGTAAAGCGAGTGAGTGATACCAAATGCACTCCTCATCTTGGGACAGCAGCTGCCAGCCATACCCACCCTGGGGGACTGCCAGCAGCAGCACCCAGCCATACCCACCCTAGGGGACAGCCAGCAGCAGCCGCCAGCCATACCTGCCCTAGGAGACAGCCAGCAACAGCCCCCAGCCATACCCGCCCTGGGGGACAGTCAGTAACAGCCCCCAGCCATACCTGCCCTGGGGGACAGTCAGCAGCACCTGCCAGCCATACGCGACCTGGGGGACAGCAGCAGCTGCCAACCATACGCACCCTGCGGGACAGCAGCAGCCGCCAGCCATACCCGCCTGGGGGACAGCTGCAGCCGCCAGCCATACCCGCCTGGGGGACAGCAGCAGCAGCCAGCCATACCCACCTGGGGGGCAGCAGTAGCCAGCGATACCTGCAGGAATCCTGAGAGAGAAATGAAGATTGAGGTCAGTTTTCAATTAAAATCAAACAGCAATGGGCATACAGTATCTGTTCTCTACACTGGTACACTAGCTACACTGGGCTGCTTTCAAACTGATCCACAGGATCCTGCACTGAGACATAGACTTCTATTATTACCTGCGGGTTTGGTGCACTTTCAGAAAGTGTCACAGGTGTACTGCGCTGCACCCGTGGTGCGGGTAAACCGCAGCAAATCGTGTGAAAGCAGCTTTAGTCTCCTTTCACACAATCAGTCCGATCGGGTCCGTCTGTCTGCTTTTCAGACAGACCCAATCAGACCCTTGATTCACCTCTATTGAGCGGCAGATGTAAAGATTTGTGTCCATTTACACCCATCTACCTCCAATCCAATCTGCTAAAAACAGAAAGAGAGCTGTCCCCTTCCGTCTGGGCGGATAGGGTTAGAGGGCCCATAGAGTAGAGTGGGTGCAGAGTGGACACAGACCTGTTATCCGACGGCTATGCTCATTGTGACCCGCAACCAGCTACCAAGTCGCTTAAGTGGCTTTCACTCTTCAAAAGTTTGGGCACCCCTGTTCTAAACTGTTACAAATTGTCTGAAACGAATTCTCTAGAGTCTTTGTTGTGATCTTTAGCCCAGGTTCACACTGTGCTGCGGGAATGAAGCTGTGCGAGTTCAGCTTTTACTCCCACATGTCAGTTCCGATTTCGGCCATGATTTCAGAGACATCTGTGCAGGTTTCTGCACAGATGTCAATGTAAATCGCAGCCCGAAATTGCAAAAAGTAGTACAGAAACTACTTTTTGAAATCGGTGCAGGGCCGCAGATGCAGCGTTGCATCGATTAGGATGGTGTCATTGCCGGCAATTGCAGCAAATTTGACATGTCAAATTGCATGTCAAATTGTACCAATGTGAACCAAGGCTTGAAGCGGAGCTTCCCCCCAAAAAATTTTTTTAAAAGTCAGCAGCTACAAATACTGCAGCTGCTGACTTTTAAAATAAGGACACTTACCTGTCCAGGGTGCCCGCGATGTCGGCAGCCGAAGCCGATCAATCGCTTGGCTCTCAGCTGCTGCCGCCACCATCCTCGGTGAGGGTATCAGGAAGTGAAGTGTTGCAGCTTCACTTTCCTGTTCCCTACTGCGCATGCGCGAGTCACGCTGCTCAATCTGGATGGTCCCTGCTGTCTCTGGGACCCGTGTGTTTACCAGCAGACAGCGCGCGGGGGGGGCATTAAGAGGTGTAGACTCCCGCGAAAGTCTATGCCCGGAAGTGGGTGCAAATACTTGTATTATACAGGTATCTGCATCCCCCTCCCCCCTGAAAGGTGCCAAATGTGAGGGGGGGAGGGTTCCGAAAAGCGGAAGTTCCATTTTTGTTTGAACCTCCGCTTTAAGGATCTTTGGGAAGGAATAACTTTACCTTTAATTCAGCTACATAAGTCAATTATGTCTTGTTTTAAAGCTCTTGTACTGCTTGCTAAGAATAAAAATAGTTAAATGTCCATGGTCAGGGCACAGGTGCACTTTAAGCTTGTTTCACCATACAAGTAAAGAAAACTCAAGTGATACATGAACAGAATAACAACTAAGCTTTCTAATGAATCACAGCTTCCGAAGAATTAAAAAGTAAGACCAAATTTTTGGCCTGGTACACTGCTGCTGGAGTGAATGGCAGGGGGTAAAAGGATTATCTCTTTTAGGAGAGCACTAATTGCAGTATTTGGGAGCCTAATCTTCACCCATTAATTAAGGGTTACTTGTCTTTTTTCCATGTGGGAACTAAGCCAGGCAGAAGAGGAGCTCCAAGCTCAGGAATTCTTTGCAAGAGTTTATTGTACAATAACAGATCCACAAGGCAACCAGCACATTGTTAAACAGTCCCCGCACTGCTCTCTTGATCTACTGCCAGCTTGAACACAAAATGTTGTTACACAAGTGTCCTTTGAAGAAAGAGACCTAATAATTGCTGTTGGTAAGAAGGAAATGTTTATATTCATGCTTGTTACACATCAAGTCAGCATTGTGTGATCGAAAAGGAATGATGTGTTTTTAAAGGGTCAGTCCACCCAGAACTGATATTTAAGTTTTTGGTAGATGCTAAAGAGTTACACCATCATGAGTTTTCGGTTTCTTCCAGACGCATTTGGTGAGATCCCTAGACTTCTGTTCCTGGGGCTGCACACTAGCTGTGGACATGGCAAGCAACTACCATTGTTGTGGAGGAGTTTAAAGCAGGGTTAGGTTATAAAATAATATCTCAAGCTTTGAACATCTCACGGAGCACTGTTCAATCCATCATCTGAAAATGGAAAGCATATGGCTCAACTGCAATCCTACCAAGACATTGCAGTCCACCTAAACTGACAAGCCGGGCAAGTAGAGCATTAATCAGAGAAGCAGCCAAGAGGCCCATGGTAACTCTGGAGGAGCTGCAGAGATCTACAGCTCAGGTGGGAGAATCTGTCCACCGGACAACTATTAGTAGTGCACTCCACAAATCTGGTCTTTTTGGAAGAGTGGCAAGAAGAAAGTCATTGTTGAAAGAAAGCCATAAGAAGTCCCATTTTCAGTTTAAGAGAAGCCATGTGGGGGACACAGCAAACATGTGGAAGAAGGTGCTTTGGTCAGATGAGACCAAAATTAAACTTTTTGGCCTAAAAGCAAACTGTGTGTGGCAGAAAACTAACACTGATCATCACCCTGAACACACCATCCCCACTGTAAAACATGGTGGTGGCAGCACCATGTTGTGGTTATGCTTTTATTCAGCAGGGACAGGGAAGCTGGTCAGAGTTGATGGGAAGATGGATGGAGCCAAATAGAGGACAATCTTAGAAGAAGAAGAGTTTGCAAAAGACTTGAGACTGGGGCGGAGGTTCACCTTCCAGCAGAACAATGACCCTAAACATACAGCCAGAGCTACAATGGAATGGATTAGATCAAAGCATATTCATGTGTCAGCATGGCCCAGTCAAAGTCCAGAACTAAATCCAATTGAGAATTTATGGCAAGACAAGGCAAGGCAAGATCAGAAGCAGAGACCATAGACAGGCTCTGCACATTGAGACCACTGTCCCTAGGCCAGATGAAATATTGTAGCGGGCTAGATGTGGTCCGTGGGTCATAGTTTGGTGACCCCTGCTCTAGACCAGAGTACAAAGGGCCACATCATATATTTTACAAAATTGTTTATGAACACATGAAAATCTGTTTTATAAAGAGTTGCTCCTTATATCCATGAATGCCCAGCAGAATCCCCCTTTACATCCATGTGTGCCCAGCAAAACGCCCGTACATTCATATGTGACCATCAGAGTCCCCCTTACATAGCTACGTAACCTGGACAGTAGCTGATAACTGCTGCGGAACGTCTTCCTTTCTTGCTCCTGTATTATCCCTTTGCATTGTGGACAGGGCTAAACTGAATAGCTGTCTTTAACCAGATCCGGACCGCCCCAAGTACATTTACTGCGGCAGGGTGGCCCGGCTGCGCAAAGTCACATACAGGTATGTGACTCTGATCACTCGACAGGTCCAGGCCAATGATTTATGCCCTGGACCTGCTGATCGGTTTTGACCAATGGACAAACTTCCTATTCCTGTGTAATGTAAACAGTGATGCAATCTCTGCCCTGGAGCCCTTTCGGTTCCAGCATGCAGGAGAGAAGCATCTCACAGTGAGTACACCAACACTACACTAACACCAGTACACATAGGCACATATTTTCACCCCCTGATTGCCCCCCCCCCCCCCCCCCCAGTTAACTCTGTCACTCTCTGTCACGGTGTCACCAAGTGCAGTTTACTGATCACTGCATTGGTGACACTAATCAGTATTAGGGCAGTTAGTGGTAGGCCTTGATAGGTTTAGAGTACCCCCCTTGATCACCCCTTAGTTAACCCTTTCACTCCCTGTCACAGTGGCATTAGTATAGTGTACAGATTTTTTTTTCTGATCACTGTATTAGTGTCCCATGTGACGCTAGTTAGCTAGTTAGTGTTAGTTAGTGTCAACGTCAGTTTAGGTGTTAGTGTCAGTTAACGACAATCCCAGACAGCGTCAGATTTTAACCCTTTGATTGCCAGTAGCTATAACACACGCCATACACCTCCCTTACTAGAATATTGTCTGAACAGATCAATATCTTTGATCTGATCAGATCTATACTAGCAACCCCAGTAGTATAGTGTTACCAAAAATGTAGCTTTAGGAGGATCAGCCCAGACATGTAGCCTTAGGAGGATCGGCCCAGTTTAGCCCCTTCGCCAAGCCCAGCCCACCCAAGTGCAGTATCAATAGATCACTGTCACGTACAAAACACAGTACACAAAACTGCAGCATTAGCAGAGTCAGGCCTGATCGCTGCTAGCACTAACAGTGGTACAAACAGTCCTCTGACAACCAGGTGCTCCTTTACCTGTGAGTCGCACTAGTTACCTATATATTAATTGGCCGAAATGTCAAATTAAAGGTACACTAGTGAAGAGGCCGACAGGATGCTGAGCATGACAGATGAGAGTGGGGAGTCCTCACTGTCAGATTCAGGCTCAGTATTTGAACCTGTAGAGAGTGGCACCCCGACAGATAGCTCTGACGATGGAGTAGTGGTCCCTGCTAAGGTCCGATCACGTTTTTCTGTTGCTGAGGTGCAACAACCGCATGAAACTGGTATGTAGCAGAGTGTCAGTACTAGTGCCGCTCATCCTCCTGGTGAACTGGCAAGCACCAGCAGCCTAGTACACCCTGGTCGTAGATAAATCAGTACAGCAGTATCACTTGGTGACGTGGCGAGTCACATAAGTGCAGTTCAAGCTGGTGCAGTGGCTAGCACAAGTAGTGCCCTTCCTGATGTGCTTGCAAGTCCTGATTGGCAGCCCACAGATTCTGCAGCGCTCGTACTTCCACCATTCACTGGCCAAACCAGAATTCAGGTGGAAACAGCAGATTTAAAGCCCCTTGAATTTTTTTTCACAGATCTGTACAGATCTATTGTGAACCAAAGCAATTTATACACTGGTCAATTCATCGCCCAAAACCCAAATTCACCCCTTCCCAGACAATTTGGCTGGAGACCTATAACGGTTCCCGAATTTAGGACCTTTCTGGGCCTATCCCTCAACATGGGCATTACTAAAAAGAGTGAGTTGCAGTCATAATGGTCCACTGACCCAATTCACCATATGCCCGTGTTCTCTGCTGCCATGGCCAGGGCTAGGTACGAGCAGATATTGCAGCTCATGCATTTCAATGACAATGAACTCTGTCATCCTCGGGGTGACCCTAAACATTAGCTGCTCCATAAAATTCGACCCCTCGTAAAACACTTCAACTAAAAATTTCCAGCCTTGTTTATCCCCAATCAAGATATCTGCATTGATGAGTCCCTAAATACATTTTCTGGCTATCTTGATTTCAAAAATGATCTCCCCAGTAAGCATGCCAGATATGGGGTCAAGATGTATAAGCTTTGTGACAGGGCAACAGGCTATACATGAAGATTTCTGGTTTACGAGGGAAAAGATAGCAGTTTGGAGCCCCCCAATTGCCCAGACTACATAGGAAGCAGCGGCAAGATTGTTTGGGACTTGGTGTCACCCTTATTTGGAAAGGGATACCATTTATACTAGGGTTGTCCCGATACCACTTTTTTAAGACCGAGTACAAGTACCGATACTTTTTTTTTCAAGTACTCGCCGATACCGATTACCGATACTTTTTTTAATGTCATGTGACAGTTTGACTGATGGGCACTGATAGGTGGCACTGACTGATGGGCACTGATAGGTGGCACTGATAGCACTGATAGGCAGCACTTATTGGCACTGATAGGTGGCACTGACAGGTGGCTGGCACTGATGGCTTGCACTGATGGCTGGTACTGACAGATAGCTGGCACTGATAGATGGCACTAATAGGTGGCACTTATGGGCACTGATAGGCAGCATTTATGGGCACTGATAGGTGGCACTAATAGGCACTGATGGATGGCACTGATAGGCGGCACTTATGGGCACTGATAGGTGGCACTGACAGGTGGCTGGCACTGATGGGCACGGATAGATGGCACTGACAGGTGGCTGGCACTGATAGGCGGCACTTATGGGCAATGATAGATGGCACTGACAGGTGGCTGGCACTGATAGATGGCATTGATAGGCGGCACATATGGGCACTGACAGGTGGCTGGCACTTATGGGCAGGCACTGAAATGCAGCAATAAATGACATGAGGAAAGGATTTTGAAATGCTATGCTGCAACGCCCATCTGGGTACACCCTGCACTTGGCCACAGTAATCAGCAGCAGACATCTTGTTACACCCAGCCCAAACTATATGGGCTGGGTGTAACAAGATGTCCGCTGCTGGCTTACTGCGGCCAAGTGCAGGGTGTACCAAGATGGGTGTCAGGATGTCCAAGCTGACGGCGACCGAATGTGACGGCTCTGTTCACTGATCCTGATGCGGCTGCGCCCTGCACCCTGCCAGCTTACCTAGCTAGTTCCACTGCAGGTGAGGACTCACTCTCTGCTCCGCTGACTCTGCCCACCCACTGACTCCGCCTGCCCACTCCGCCCACTGACTTCGCCCACTGATGCCGCCCATCCTCTCTGCCCACTGGCGCCGCCCGCCCTCTCCACCCACTGGCGCTGCCCATCCTCTCTGCCCACTGACTCCGCCCGCCGACCAGGTATTGGGTCAGGCATCGGGAGTATTTGTGCAAGTACAAGTAATTGCGTAAATACTTGGTATCGTTCCCGATACCAATACTAGTATTAGTATCGGGACAACCCTAATTTATACTTGGACAATTTTTATTCAAGCGTGCTACTTTTCAGACACCTCTATCAATCAGGAATTGGCGCATGTGGCACCATGCAATCTAATCGTCGGCGCTTCCCCCAATGGCTTGTAAATGCCCAACTTAGTCTGGGGGCGAGACCCTGCTTGAGGTCCAATGAGCTACTTGCATTGAGATGGAAGGACAAACGGTTCTGTCTTCCATTCACCCAGATACGGCAGTCCAAATTACCACGGCAACTGGTGTTGTTGAAGAGCCCCTCTGTGTTCACGACTACAACTGTAAAATGGGAGGGGTGGACTTCAACGACCAGATGATGGTGCCGTACTTAGTTACCTGTAAGGCCAGATGCTGGTATAAAAAAGTGTCTGTATACTTATTCCAATTGGCCCTGTTCAATGCTTATGTGCTATACACGGCGTCTGGACGAACTGGATCCTGCCCAAAATTCCAGGAAGAGGTCATCGCAGCCCTTCTATATCCAGCAGGTGCTGTGGCCCAAATTCACAACCCAGATGGAGTGAGCCAGCTGCATGAGAGGCATTTTCTGGATGTCTTTTCTGGTACGCCTACCCAACGAGCACCCCAAAAAAGATGCCATGTCTCTAGCAAGCGCGGATATAGGCGTGACACCCGATATTATTGTCCCTCCTGTCCTGACTAACCTGATCTCTGCATCGGGGACTGTTTTCGTCACTACCACACACTAGTGGAGTATTAGAATAGGGTACAGCATGGCACAGTCCTAGGGCACACTTTCGCAAAGGGTCTCGAAAGATGTTAGATGGCCATGGCGTTTTGAGAAACATTCAAAGTTATAATAACGTTCAAAGTTATAATAAAGGGTAAAAAAAAATTATATCTTTTCATGTGACAACAGTGAAGAAATTACACTTTGCTATAATGTAAAGTAGTGAGTGTACAGCTTGTATAACAGTGTAAATTTGCTGTTCCCTCAAAATAACTCAACACACAGCCATTAATGTCTAAACCGCTGGCAACACAAGTGCAGGGCCGATCCTGGCCGGGGTGCACGGGGTGCAGTGCACCCAGGCGCCACAGAGGTGGGGGCGCTGAAGCACAAGAGTGCTCCCCTCCCTCCTCCTCCTCTCCTTGTCCGTAGGCGGCTCTTTTCGCCGGTCACCGCCGCCGCCGCTGTGTCCCTTGCCGAAGCCCATCCCCCCTCCCTCTTCCTGTCAGAGGAGGAGAGCGGAAACAGCTGGAGATCGGAGCGGCTGTGTCTCTGTGTGCAGAGAGACGAGCCGCGCAGTGACGTCACGGGGGGGGGGTCCGTTCCCAACGGGTTCCAGCTCTCCTCCTGTGTAACTCCCGCCTGCTGCCCAAGCCTGACACGCTCTGCTCTCCACCCGGGAGGTGCAGCTGTACACTGTCCTCTCCTCTCCAGCTGCCCCCGGGTGTTTTTTAATTAGCTCAATGGAGGGGGGGCTGGTTTGTCAGGGGTCTATACTAATGGAGGGGGGGTTTGTCCTGGGGGGTCTATACTAATGAAGGGGGGGTTGTTCTGGGTGGGGGGTCTATACTAATGAAGGGGGGTTTTCCTGGGGGGTCTATACTAATGAAGGGGGGGTTGTCCTGGGGGGTCTATACTAATGGAGGGGAGGGGTTTGTCCTGGGGGGATATATACTAATGAAGGGGGGGTTGTCCTGGGGGGGTCTATACTAATGAAGGGGGGTTGTCCTGGAGGGGGGTCTATACTAATGAAGGAGGGGGGTTGTCTTTGGGGGGGTCTATACTAATGAAGGGGGGGTTGTCCTGGGGGGCTCTATACTAATGAAGGGGGGGTTGTCCTGGGGGGGTCTATACTAATGGAGGGGAGAGGTTTGTCCTGGGGGGGTCTATACTAATGAAGGGGGGGTTGTCCTGGGGGGGTCTATACTAATGGAGGGGAGGGGTTTGCCCTGGGTGGGTCTATCCTAATGAAGGGGGGGTTGTCCTGGGGGGTTCTATACTAATGAAGGGGGGGTTGTCCTGGGGGGGCTATACTAATGAAGGGGGGGTTGTCCTGGGGGGGTCTATACTAATGGATGGGAGGGGTTTGTCCTGGGGGTCTATACTAATGAAGGGGGGGTTGTCCTGGGGGGTCTATACTAATGGAGGGGAGGGGTTTGTCCTGGGGGGGTATATACTAATGAAGGGGGGGTTGTCCTGGGGGGTCTATACTAATGAAGGGGGGTTGTCCTGGAGGGGGGTCTATTCTAATGAAGGAGGGGGGTTGTCTTTGGGGGGGTCTATACTAATGAAGGGGGGGTTGTCCTGGGGGGCTCTATACTAATGAAGGGGGGGTTGTCCTGGGGGGGTCTATACTAATGGAGGGGAGGGGTTTGTCCTGGGGGGGTCTATACTAATGAAGGGGGGGTTGTCCTGGGGGGGTCTATACTAATGGAGGGGAGGGGTTTGCCCTGGGTGGGTCTATACTAATGAAGGGGGGGTTGTCCTGGGGGGTTCTATACTAATGAAGGGGGGGTTGTCCTGGGGGGGCTATACTAATGAAGGGGGGGTTGTCCTGGGGGGGTCTATACTAATGGAGGGGAGGGGTTTGTCCTGGGGGTCTATACTAATGAAGGGGGGGTTGTCCTGGGGGGGTCTATACTAATGGGGGGTTTGTCCTGGGGGTCTGTACTAATGGAGGAGAGGTGGTTTGTTCTAGGGGGTCTGTACTACTGAGGGGGGTGGTTTGTCCAGGGGGGTCTATACTAATGGAGGGGGGGTGGTTTGTCCAGGGGGGTCTATACTAATGGAGGGGGGGTTTGTCCTGGGGGGGTCTGTACTAATGTAGGGGGGTGGTTTGTCCTGGGGGGGTCTGTACTAATGGAGGGGGTGGTTTGTCCTGGGGGGTCTGTACTAATGGTGGGGGGTGGTTTGTCCTGGGTGGTCTGTACTAATGGAGGGGGGTGTTTTTTTCTGGGGGGTCTGTACTAATGGTGGGGGGGTTTGTCCGGGGGTCTGTACTAATGGAGGGGGGGTGGTTTGTTCTGGGGGGGTCTGTACTAATGGAGGGGGGGTGGTTTGTTCTGAGGGGGTCTGTACTAATGGAGGGGGGGTGGTTTGTTCTGGGGGTATGTACTTATGGAGGGGGGGGTGGTTAGTCCTGGGGGGTCTGTGCTAATGGAGGGGGGTGGTTTGTCCTGGGGGGGTCTGTACTAATGGAGGGGGGGTGGTTTGTCCCGGGGGGTCTGTACTAATGGAGAGGGGGTGCTTTGTCCCGGGGGTCTGTACTAATGGAGGGGGGGTGGTTTGTTCTGGGGGGTCTGTACTAATGGAGGGGGGTGGTTTGTTTTGGGGGGGTCTGTACTAATGGAGGGGGGTGGTTTGTTTTGGGGGGTCTGTACTAATGGAGGGGGTGGTTTGTCCTGAGGGGGGTCTGTACTAATGGAGGGGGTGGTTCTGTATTAATGGAGGGGGGGTTTGTCCTGAGGGGGTCTGTACTAATGGAGGGGGGTGGTTTGTTCAGGGGGGTCTGTACTAATGGAGGAGGGGTGGTTCTGTACTAATGTAGGGGGGTGGTTTGTTCTGGGGGGGTCTGTACTCACGGAGGGGGGTGGTTCTGTACTAATGGAGGGGGGGGTGATTTGTCTTGAGGGGGTCTGTACTAATGGAGGGGTGGTTGGATTGTCCTGAGGGGGGTCTATACTGATAGAGGGGGGTATTTTGTCCTGGGGGGTCTATACTGATGGGGGGTCTGTACTAATGGAGGGGGGTGGTTAGTCCTGGGGGGGTTTGTACTAATGGAGGGAGTGGTTTGTCCTGGGGGGTCTGTACTAATGGAGGGGGGGTGGTTTGTCCCGGGAGGGTCTGTACTAATGGAGAGGGGGTGCTTTGTCCCGGGGGTCTGTACTAATGGAGGGGGGGTGGTTTGTTCTGGGGGGTCTGTACTAATGGAGGGGGGGTGGTTTGTTTTGGGGGGGTCTGTACTAATGGAGGGGGGTGGTTTGTTTTGGGGGGTCTGTACTAATGGAGGGGGGTGGTTTGTTCAGGGGGGTCTGTACTAATGGAGGAGGGGTGGTTCTGTACTAATGGAGGGGGTGGTTTGTCCTAAGGGGGGTCTGTACTAATGGAGGGGGTGGTTCTGTACTAAAGGAGGGGGGGTTTGTCCTGAGGGGGGTCTGTACTAATGGAGGGGGTGGTTTGTTCAGGGGGGTCTGTACTAATGGAGGAGGGGTGGTTCTGTACTAATGTAGGGGGGTGGTTTGTTCTGGGGGGGTCTGTACTCATGGAGGGGGGTGGTTCTGTACTAATTGAGGGGGGTGGTTTGTCTTGAGGGGGGTCTGTACTAATGGAGGGGTGGTTGGTTTGCCCTGAGGGGGGTCTATACTGATAGAGGGGGGTGTTTTGTCCTGGGGGGTCTATACTGATGGGGGGTCTGTACTGAGGGAGGGGGGTCTATACTTAGTGGAGGGGGGTCTCTACTGAGGGGGCGACTATAGTTGGTGGAGGGGGGTGATACCATGTTTTACAGCACTGGGTGACACCCCTCTCCTCTTCGCGCACGCTGCTGTACTAGTGAGCGGCGCACTATGTTTCTTCCCCCGCCTTCATATCGGCCAGGGAAGAAAAAAAAAGGAGCAAAGAAGAGGATTGTGGGACATGTAGTCCCGAGGACTGACAGCCCCACTGTAACACGGAAACTGCAGCCCACACAGCATGCTCAGCTGAATGGGAGAGAGAGAGAGCCAGGAGGCCGGCAAAGCTTTCAGGGAAGTACACCCAGGACTCCAGAGGGAGAGGACAGTGCTGAGGGAACACCATCAGAGAGAGAACCCCGCTGACCTGCGCCACCAGAGGGAAAACCACACAGCCTGGCGCCATCCCTGGTGGAGAAAGGAATGGAGTCATTTCCAGAATACAGATCTGGGTGCTACCCAGCGGACTCGCCACGGGCAATTCAAAGTGAGCAGACTTCTGATCAGAGGAACCGTTGTTGCTGTATCGCTGGGTCAGGTGAGAGGGCCGATCGGCCATTATTTACTAACGTCCATAGGAACTGCAGTCTCCGACCATCTCTTGTATCATGTCTGCAGTCTCTGACAGTCTCCTGTACTATGTCTGCAGTCTCTGACCATCTCCTGTACTATGTCTGCAGTCTCTGACCATCTCCTGTATTATATCTCCAGTCTCTGACCGTCTCCTGTAGTATGTCTGCAATCTCTGACCATCTCCTGTAATATGTCCGCATTCTCTGACCGTCTCCTGTACTATGTCTGCAGTCTCTGACCATCTCTTGTAATATGTCTGCAGTCTCTGACCATCTCTTGTAACATGTCTGCAGTCTCTGACCATCTCTTGTATCATGTCTGCAGTCTCTGACCATCTCTTGTAACATGTCTGCAGTCTCTGACTATCTCTTGTATCATGTCTGCAGTCTCTGACCATCTCTTGTATCATGTCTGCAGTCTCTGACCATCTCTTGTAACATGTCTGCAGTCTCTGACCATCTCTTTTATCATGTCTGCAGTCTCTGACCATCTCTTGTAACATGTCTGCAGTCTCTGCAGACAAAAAGTCCCACACATGTGGTATCCCCATACTCAGGAGAAGCAGCAGAATGTATTTTGGGGTGTTATTCCACATATACCCATGGCATGTGTGAGCAATATATCATTTCAATGACAATTTTGTGTAAAAAAAAAATGTTTTTGTCATTTTTTTAATCACCTGTGAAAAAAATTCAATGGGCTCAACATGCCTCTCAGCAATTTCCTTGGAGTGTCTACTTTCCAAAAAGGGGTAATTTGGGGGGGGGGGGGGGGTTGTACTGCCCTGCCATTTTAGCAGCTTTAGAACTGAGATAGGCAGTCATAAACTAAAAGCTGCATAAATTCCAGAAAATGTACCCTAGTTTGTAGACGCTATAACATTTGCGCAAACCAATAAATATATACTTATGGAATTTTTTTTGTTTACCCAAGACATGTGGCTGAATACATCTTGGCCTAAATGTATGACTAAAATTGAGTTTATTGGATTTTTTTTATAACAAAAAATAGAAAATATTATTTTTTTCAAAATATGCGGTCTTTTTTTGTTTATATTGCAAAAAATAAAAATCCCAGAGGTGATTAAATACCACCAAAAGAAAGCGCTATTTGTGGAAAAGAAAGGACGCAAATTTCGTTTGCACACAGTATTGCATGACCGCACAACTACCAGTTAATTCAGTGCAGTGCCAAATTGTAAAAAGTGCTCTAGTCATTAAGGGGGTAAAACCTTCTGGGGCTGAAGTTTTAAGGAGATCACTTTGTAATGCTCATCTATGTCTCTTGTGCAGGGGGCATCTATCTTGGATGGGTATGCATCAAGTCCCATCAAGTCTGGAGGATGATGATTGGTTGATCCAACATAGCAAGGAGACTGAGCTGCAGGCTACTGAGGGGAGAAAAGAGGACAATCTTGAAGCTAAAGAGGGGTGGAAAAAACTGGGTTGCTGGCTGAACAGAACTCTACCATAGCTGGCCACAATTGGGAGAGACTGCTCATTGCACAGTGTGAGGTGTGGTTTAGATGCCTGGTGTGATCAGATTGTTCTAGAGAGCACTCCCACCACTTTTAAAGAAGGAAAAGAGGGACTGTCTCAGCAGGACTTAAAAAGAGACATCACAGCAACTTCTATACCAGTTGCTCTGATGTTTCTGAGGACACGTGTCCAGAGACCTAGAGGTAGTGTTAATTTTGGCAACAGATTTCGAATTAGTTTTAGTCTTTAGTCTTAGGATTTAGTCGACTAAAACCTCCTAAACATTTTAGTCCACTAAAATCGCCAGCACATTTTAGTCGACTAAAATCATTTTAGTTGACAAAAACTCATTTTAGTCGTCTAAAATCGAATAGGTTTTGTTAAATTGTAATGCATTATTTAAAGCAGAGTTCCACACAAAAATGGAACCTCCGCTTTTCGGAACCCTCCCCCCCTCCGGTGTCACATTTGGCACCTTTCGGGGGGGTGCAGATACCAGTACAATACAGGTATTTGCACCCAGTTGCAGGCATAGCTTCCCACGGGAGTCTACGCCTCTTCCCGCCCCCCCCCGCTGTTTGCTGGGAAACACACGGGTCCCATCCCAGAGACAGCAGGGACCATCCGGATTGCGCAGCAGTAGGGAACCGGGAAGTGAAGCCGCAACGCTTCACTTCCTGATCCCCTCACCGAGGATGGCGGTGACAGCAACCGAGAGCCAAGCGATTGTTCGGCTTCAGCTGCCGACATCACCAGCACCCTGGACAGGTAAGTGTCCATTTATTAAAAGTCAGCAGCTGTAGTATTTGTAGCTGCTGGCTTTTAATATATTTTTTTCTAGGTGGACCTCCTCTTTAAGGATTTCTCTACAATTTCCAAACTCATTATATACTCCTGGAGTGAAGAATCTATGGAAGAGCCCTGGGGCCATCATAAAAAAAAAAAATGAATTCTGACTTTGAAACTCAGAATTCTGAGATTGAAATTCAGAATTGTAAGTTTAAAAAAAAAAACACAATTCTGAGATTCAAAGTCAGAATTCTGAGTTTGAAAGTCAGAATTCTGAGATTCAAAGTCAGAATTCTGACTTTCAAACTCAGAATTCTGAGATTCAAAGTCAGAATCGTGAGTTTAAAAAAAAAAAAAATCTAACAAATTCTGAGATTAAAAGTCAGAATTCTGAGTTTCAAAGTCAGAATTCTGAGATTTAAAGTCAGAATTCTGAGTTTCAAAGTCAGAATTCTGAGTTTCAAAGTCAGAATTCTGAGATTAAAAGTCAGAATTCTGAGATTAAAAGTCAGAATTCTGAGATTAAAAGTCAGAATTCTGAGATTTAAAGTTAGAATTCTGAGATTTAAAGTCAGAATTCTGAGATTTAAAGTCAGAATTCTGAGATTAAAAGTCAGAATTCTGAGATTAAAAGTCAGAATTCTGAGTTTCAAAGTCAGAATTCTGAGTTTCAAAGTCAGAATTCTGAGTAAAAGTCAGAATTCTGAGTTTCAAAGTCAGAATTCTGAGTTTCAAAGTCAGAATTCTGAGTTTCAAAGTCAGAATTCTGAGTTTATAAATATAGTAGTCTCTATTAGGAAGATTTTAGGACCAATGAGCAATAATGTAGTAACACCCACAGATCATTATTCTGCAGACATACATGTCTTCTGATCTGTATATGGACATGTAAATCTATCTTATTAACAGCACACAGTACAGGGAAGCAGGCAGTGCTGGGTTCTCTGGTTCTACGACTGTACTAATAGTTCCTCTGTTTGCTGTCTTATCCTTCTTCTCTGTGATCTGCTCTAACATAAAGAGCCATGCTGAAAACGTGTATTGTGTGTGAGTGGGGGGGACACAGCTTCCATAGATAACAGAACACAATGGCCAGCACACCTCTGCACCCCAACTTGTAGGAAACATTGCACTATTGCCCCTACATTGGGGAATTGTGAATCGCTAGAAGGCAGCAGGACAATGTGTGTCTATGGTTATAACGGATTAATCATAGCAATCACTTGTCTGGACTAATAGAGGTGTTTCACACACAATTAACCTCATATTAAACGTAAAAGCATGATCAAAACAACTAATGAGAGGTAGTGTAGTGGTTAGAGCAGCAGGCTTACAATGGTGAAGTTGTGGGTTCTAATCTGGGGGAGACTATGTTTTTTATCTAAATATATTTTAAAATAAGGGATTTGCGAGGGCTTAAATTGTATTTGGGCTTAAATTGTATTTTATTTATATATCCAAACTGATCCCAATAGAACACAATAGCCAGCACAGCACAGCTCTGCACCCCAACTTGTAGGAAACATTGCACTATTGCCCCTACATTGGGGAAATGTGAATGACTAGAAGGCAGCAGGACAATGTGTGTCTATGGTCATAACGGATTGATCATAGCAATTACTCGTCTGGACTAATAGAGGTGTTTTACATACAATTAACCTCATATTAATCATAAAAACAAATAATGAGAGTTTAGTGTAGTGGTTAGAGCAACAAGCTTATGTTGTTGAAGTTTTGGGTTCTAATCCTGCTGAGAGTATGTTTTTTATATAAATATATTTTAAAATATGAGATAGTGAGGGCTTAAATTGTATTTTATTAATATATCCAAACTGATCTCAAGGTATATTAACAAAGACACACTGATATATTGAGCACACAAAGTTATAGTATATGCTGGCTACTATAAATTAGAGTAGAGAAAAGAAAAAAGTGTGTATATATTATTAGGGTGATCAGATGGGATCGTTAGGTGTCATCTTCAGTTTCCCCTGGGGGGCAGTTCACAATTTCAGGAGACTGGTCATAATGGATTGATCATAACAATCACTTGTCTGGACTAATACAGTTAGTACACAGAGAATTAACCTCATATGAAACATAAAAAGCCATATTAACCACTTGCCGACCGCCTCACGCCTATATACGTGAGCAGAGCGGCACGGGCAGGCAAAATCACGTACCTAGTACGTGATTGCCTTCCCGCGGGCGGGGGGTCCGATCGGACCCCCCCCGTGCCAGCTGCGGTCGGCATTTGGTTGGGAGCGATGACAGACGAGGGGGAGACCATCCGATCGTGGCCCCCCCCTCACGATCGCTCCCAGCCAATGGGAAACATCCCCTGCCTCTGTATAGTACACAGAGGCAGAGGATGTGATGTCATCTCTCCTCGGCTGGCCAGTTTCCGTTCCAGCGCCGAGGAGAGATGACATGTAAGTAAGTGCACAACACTCACACACAACACAGTAGAACATGCCAGGCATACATTACACCCCCAATCACCCCCCCCCCCTGTCACAAACTGACACCAAGCAGGTTTTTTTTTTTTTTTTTTCCTGATTACTGCATAGTGTCAGTTTGTGACAGTTAGCAGTGTTAGGGCAGTGAGTATTACCCCCCTGTAGGTCTAGGGTACCCCCCTTACCCCCCTAATAAAGTTTTAACCCCTTGATCACCCCCTGTCGCCAGTGTCGCTAAGCGATCATTTTTCTGATCGCTGTATTAGTGTCGCTGGTGACGCTAGTTAGGGACGTAAATATTTAGGTTCGCCGTCAGTGTTTTATAGCGACAGGGACCCCCATATACTACCTAATAAATGTTTTAACCCCTTGATTGCCCCCTAGTTAACCCTTTCACCACTGATCACCGTATAACCGTTACGGGTGACGCTGGTTAGTTAGTTTATTTTTTATAGTGTCAGGGCACCCGCCGTTTATTACCGAATAAAGGTTTAGCCCCCTGATCGCCCGGCGGTGATATGCGTCGCCCCAGGCAGCGTCAGATTAGCGCCAGTACCGCGAACACCCACGCACGCACCGTACACGCACCGTACACCTCCCTTAGTGGTATAGTATCTGAACGCATCAATATCTGATCTGATCAGATCTATACTAGCGTCCCCAGCAGTTTAGGGTTCCCAAAAACGCAGTGTTAGCGGGATCAGCCCAGATACCTGCTAGCACCTGCGTTTTTCCCCTCCGCCCGGCCCAGCCCAGCCCACCCAAGTGCAGTATCGGTCGATCACTGACACTTACAAAACACTAAACGCATAACTGCAGCGTTCGCAGAGTCAGGCCTGATACCTGCGATCGCTAACAGTTTTTTTGGTAGCATTTTGGTGAACTGGCAAGCACCAGCCCCAGGCAGCGTCAGGTTAGCGCCAGTACCGCTAACACCCACGCACGCAGCATACGCCTCCCTTAGTGGTATAGTATCTGAACAGATCAATATCTGATCCGATCAGATCTATACTAGCGTCCCCAGCAGTTTAGGGTTCCCAAAAACGCAGTGTTAGTGGGATCAGCCCAGATACCCGCTAGCACCTGCATTTTGCCCCTCCGCCCGGCCCGGCCCACCCAAGTGCAGTATCGATCACTGTCACTTTTTTTTGTAGCGTTTTGGTGAACTGGCAAGCACCAGCGGCCTAGTACACCCCGGTCGTAGTCAAACCAGCGCTGCAGTAACACTTGGTGACGTGGCGAGTCCCATAAGTGCAGTTCAAGCTGGTGAGGTGGCAAGCACAAGTAGTGTCCCGCTGCCACCAAAAAGACAAACACAGGCCCGTCGTGCCCATAGTGCCCTTCCTGCTGCATTCGCCAATCCTAATTGGGAACCCACCGCTTCTGCAGCGCCCGTACTTCCCCCATTCACATCCCCAACCAAATGCAGTCGGCTGCATGAGAGGCATTTATATGTCCTCCCAAGTACCCCTACCCAACGAACCCCCCCCAAAAAAGATGTTGTGTCTGCAGCCGTTATTATTGTCCCTCCTGTCCTGACAATCCTGGTCTTTGCATTGGTGAATGTTTTGAACGCTACCATACACTAGTTGAGTATTAGCGTAGGGTACAGCATTGCACAGACTAGGCGCACTTTCACAGGGTCTCCCAAGATGCCATTGCACTTTGAGAGACCCGAACCTGGAACTGGTTACAGTTGTAAAAGTTACAGTTACAAAAAAAAAAGTGTAAAAAAAAAAAAAAAAACACAAACAAAAATAAAAAAAAATAGTTGTCATTTTATTGTTCTCTCTCTCTCTATTCTCTCTCTATTGTTCTGCTCTTTTTTACTGTATTCTATTCTGCAATGTTTTATTGTCATTATGTTTTATCATGTTTGCTTTTCAGGTATGCAATTTTTTATACTTTACCGTTTACTGTGCTTTATTGTTAACCATTTTTTTGTCTTCAGGTACGCCATTCACGACTTTGAGTGGTTATACCAGAATGATGCCTGCAGGTTTAGGTATCATCTTGGTATCATTCTTTTCAGCCAGCGGTCGGCTTTCATATAAAAGCAATCCTAGCGGCTAATTAGCCTCTAGACTGCTTTTACAAGCAGTGGGAGGGAATGCCCCCCCCCACCGTCTTCCGTGTTTTTCTCTGGCTCTCCTGTCTCAACAGGGAACCTGAGAATGCAGCCGGTGATTCAGCCAGCTGACCATAGAGCTGATCAGAGACCAGAGTGGCTCCAAACATCTCTATGGCCTAAGAAACCGGAAGCTACGAGCATTTTATGACTTAGATTTCGCCGGATGTAAACAGCGCCATTGGGAAATTGGGGAAGCATTTTATCACACCGATCTTGGTGTGGTCAGATGCTTTGAGGGCAGAGGAGAGATCTAGGGTCTAATAGACCCCAATTTTTTCAAAAAAGAGTACCTGTCACTACCTATTGCTATCATAGGGGATATTTACATTCCCTGAGATAACAATAAAAATGATTAAAAAAAAAAAAAATGAAAGGAACAGTTTAAAAATAAGATAAAAAAGCAAAAAAATAATAAAGAAAAAAAATAAATAAATAAAAAGCACCCCTGTCCCCCCTGCTCTCGCGCTAAGGCGAACGCAAGCGGCGGTCTGGCGTCAAATGTAAACAGCAATTGCACCATGCATGTGAGGTATCACTGCGAAGGTCAGATCGAGGGCAGTAATTTTAGCAGTAGACCTCCTCTGTAAATCTAAAGTGGTAACCTGTAAAGGCTTTTAAAGGCTTTTAAAAATGTATTAATTTTGTTGCCACTGCACGTTTGTGCGCAGTTTTAAAGCATGTCATGTTTGGTATCCATGTACTCGGCCTAAGATCATCTTTTTTATTTCATCAAACATTTGGGCAATATAGTGTGTTTTAGTGCATTAAAATTTAAAAAAGTGTGTTTTTTCCACAAAAAATGCGTTTGAAAATCGCTGCGCAAATACTGTGTGAAAAAAAAAAAATGAAACACCCACCATTTTAATCTGTAGGGCATTTGCTTTAAAATAATATATAATGTTTGGGGGTTCAAAGTAATTTTCTTGCAAAAAAAAAAAAATTTTTCATGTAATCAAAAAGTGTCAGAAAGGGCTTTGTCTTCAAGTGGTTAAAAGAGTGAGTGATGTGTGACATAAGCTTCTAAATGTTGTGCATAAAATGCCAGGACAGTTCAAACCCCCCCAAATGACCCCATTTTGGAAAGTAGACACCCCAAGCTATTTGCTGAGAGGCATGTCGAGTCCATGGAATATTTTATATTGTGACACAAGTTGCGGGAAAGAGACAAATTTTTATTTTTTTATTTTTTTTTTTGCACAAAGTTGTCACTAAATGTTATATTGCTCAAACATGCCATGGGCATATGTGGAATTACACCCCAAAATAAATTCTGTTGCTTCTCCTGAGTACGGGGATACCACATGTGTGGGACTTTTTGGGAGCCTAGCCGTGCACGGGACCCCGAAAACCAAGAACCGCCTTCAGGCTTTCTAAGGCCGTAAATTTTTGATTTCACTCTTCACAGCCTATCACAGTTTCGGAGGCCATGGAATGCCCAGGTGGCACAAACCCCCCCCCCAAATTACCCCATTTTGGAAAGTAGACACCCCAAGCTATTTGCTGAGAGGTATAGTGAGTATTTTGCAGACCTCACTTTTTGTCACAAAGTTTTGAAAATTGAAAAAAGGAAAAAAAAAATTTTTTTTTCTGGTCTTTCTTAATTTTCAAAAACAAATGAGAGCTGCAAAATACTCACCATGCCTCTCAGCAAATAGCTTGGGGTGTCTACTTTCCAAAATGGGGTCATTTGGGGGGGGGGTTTGTGCCATCTTGGCATTTTATGGCCTTCAAAACTGTGATAGGTAGTGAGGAGTGAAATCAAAAATTTACGGCCTTAGAAAGCCTGAAGGCGGTGCTTGGTTTTCGGGGTCCCGTGCGCGGCTAGGCTCCCAAAAAGTCCCACACATGTGGTATCCCCGTACTCAGGAGAAGCAACAGAATTTATTTTGGGGTGTAATTCCACATATGCCCATGGCATGTTTGAGCAATATAACATTTAGTGACAACTTTGTGCAAAAAAAAAAATTAAAAAATAAAAATTTGTCTCTTTCCCGCAACTTGTGACACAATATAAAATATTCCATGGACTCGACATGCCTCTCAGCAAATAGCTTGGGGTGTCTACTTTCCAAAATGGGGTCATTTGGGGGGGTTTGAACTGTCCTGGCATTTTATGCACAACATTTAGAAGCTTATGTCACACATCACTCACTCTTTTAACCACTTGAAGACAAAGCCCTTTCTGACACTTTTTGATTACATGAAAAAAATTTTTTTTTTTGCAAGAAAATTACTTTGAACCCCCAAACATTATATATTATTTTAAAGCAAATGCCCTACAGATTAAAATGGTGGGTGTTTCATTTTTTTTTTTCACACAGTATTTGCGCAGCGATTTTCAAACGCATTTTTTGTGGAAAAAACACACTTTTTTAAATTTTAATGCACTAAAACACACTATATTGCCCAAATGTTTGATGAAATAAAAAAGATGATCTTAGGCCGAGTACATGGATACCAAACATGACATGCTTTAAAACTGCGCACAAACGTGCAGTGGCAACAAAATTAATACATTTTTAAAAGCCTTTAAAAGCCTTTACAGGTTACCACTTTAGATTTACAGAGGAGGTCTACTGCTAAAATTACTGCCCTCGATCTGACCTTCGCAGTGATACCTCACATGCATGGTGCAATTGCTGTTTACATTTGACGCCAGACCGCCGCTTGCGTTCGCCTTAGCGCGAGAGCAGGGGGGACAGGGGTGCTTTTTATTTATTTATTTTTTTTCTTTATTATTTTTTTGCTTTTTTATCTTATTTTTAAACTGTTCCTTTCATTTTTTTTTTTTAAATCATTTTTATTGTTATCTCAGGGAATGTAAATATCCCCTATGATAGCAATAGGTAGTGACAGGTACTCTTTTTTGAAAAAATTGGGGTCTATTAGACCCTAGATCTCTCCTCTGCCCTCAAAGCATCTGACCACACCAAGATCGGTGTGATAAAATGCTTCCCCAATTTCCCAATGGCGCTGTTTACATCCGGCGAAATCTAAGTCATAAAATGCTCGTAGCTTCCGGTTTCTTAGGCCATAGAGATGTTTGGAGCCACTCTGGTCTCTGATCAGCTCTATGGTCAGCTGGCTGAATCACCGGCTGCATTCTCAGGTTCCCTGTTGAGACAGGAGAGCCAGAGAAAAACACGGAAGACGGTGGGGGGGGGCATTCCCTCCCACTGCTTGTAAAAGCAGTCTAGAGGCTAATTAGCCGCTAGGATTGCTTTTATATGAAAGCCGACCGCTGGCTGAAAAGAATGATACCAAGATGATACCTAAACCTGCAGGCATCATTCTGGTATAACCACTCAAAGTCGTGAATGGCGTACCTGAAGACAAAAAAATGGTTAACAATAAAGCACAGTAAACGGTAAAGTATAAAAAATTGCATACCTGAAAAGCAAACATGATAAAACATAATGACAATAAAACATTGCAGAATAGAATACAGTAAAAAAGAGCAGAACAATAGAGAGAGAATAGAGAGAGAGGGAACAATAAAACGACAACTATTTTTTTTATTTTTGTTTGTGTTTTTTTTTTTTTTTACACTTTTTTTTTTGTAACTGTAACTTTTATAACTGTAACCAGTTCCAGGTTCGGGTCTCTCAAAGTGCGATGGCATCTTGGGAGACCCTGTGAAAGTGTGCCTAGTCTGTGCAATGCTGTACCCTACGCTAATACTCAACTAGTGTATGGTAGCGTTCAAAACATTCACCAATGCAAAGACCAGGATTGTCAGGACAGGAGGGACAATAATAGCGGGTGTCACGTCTATATCCGCGCTTGCTGCAGACACGACCTCTTTTTTGGGGGGGTTCGTTGGGTAGGGGTACTTGGGAGGACATATAAATGCCTCTCATGCAGCCGACTGCATTTGGTTGGGGATGTGAATGGGGGAAGTACGGGCGCTGCAGAAGCGGTGGGTTCCCAATTAGGATTGGCGAATGCAGCAGGAAGGGCACTATGGGCACGAAGGGCCTGTGTTTGTCTTTTTGGTGGCAGCGGGACACTATTTGTGCTTGCCACCTCACCAGCTTGAACTGCACTTATGGGACTCGCCACGTCACCAAGTGTTACTGCAGCGCTGGTTTGACTACGACCGGGGTGTACTAGGCCGCTGGTGCTTGCCAGTTCACCAAAACGCTACAAAAAAAAGTGACAGTGATCGATCGATACTGCACTTGGGTGGGCTGGGCCGGGCCGGGCGGAGGGGCAAAATGCAGGTGCTAGCAGGTATCTGGGCTGATCCCGCTAACACTGCGTTTTTGGGAACCCTAAACTGCTGGGGACGCTAGTATAGATCTGATCGGATCAGATATTGATCTGTTCAGATACTATACCACTAAGGGAGGCGTATGCTGCGTGCGTGGGTGTTAGCGGTACTGGCGCTAACCTGACGCTGCCTGGGGCTGGTGCTTGCCAGTTCACCAAAATGCTACCAAAAAAACTGTTAGCGATCGCAGGTATCAGGCCTGACTCTGCGAACGCTGCAGTTATGCGTTTAGTGTTTTGTAAGTGTCAGTGATCGACCGATACTGCACTTGGGTGGGCTGGGCTGGGCCGGGCGGAGGGGAAAAACGCAGGTGCTAGCAGGTATCTGGGCTGATCCCGCTAACACTGCGTTTTTGGGAACCCTAAACTGCTGGGGACGCTAGTATAGATCTGATCAGATCAGATATTGATGCGTTCAGATACTATACCACTAAGGGAGGTGTACGGTGCGTGTACGGTGCGTGCGTGGGTGTTCGCGGTACTGGCGCTAATCTGACGCTGCCTGGGGCGACGCATATCACCGCCGGGCGATCAGGGGGCTAAACCTTTATTCGGTAATAAACGGCGGGTGCCCTGACACTATAAAAAATAAACTAACTAACCAGCGTCACCCGTAACGGTTATACGGTGATCAGTGGTGAAAGGGTTAACTAGGGGGCAATCAAGGGGTTAAAACATTTATTAGGTAGTATATGGGGGTCCCTGTCGCTATAAAACACTGACGGCGAACCTAAATATTTACGTCCCTAACTAGCGTCACCAGCGACACTAATACAGCGATCAGAAAAATGATCGCTTAGCGACACTGGCGACAGGGGGTGATCAAGGGGTTAAAACTTTATTAGGGGGGTAAGGGGGGTACCCTAGACCTACAGGGGGGTAATACTCACTGCCCTAACACTGCTAACTGTCACAAACTGACACTATGCAGTAATCAGGAAAAAAAAAAAAAAAAAAACCTGCTTGGTGTCAGTTTGTGACAGGGGGGGGGGGTGATTGGGGGTGTAATGTATGCCTGGCATGTTCTACTGTGTTGTGTGTGAGTGTTGTGCACTTACTTACATGTCATCTCTCCTCGGCGCTGGAACGGAAACTGGCCAGCCGAGGAGAGATGACATCACATCCTCTGCCTCTGTGTACTATACAGAGGCAGGGGATGTTTCCCATTGGCTGGGAGCGATCGTGAGGGGGGGGCCACGATCGGATGGTCTCCCCCTCGTCTGTCATCGCTCCCAACCAAATGCCGACCGCAGCTGGCACGGGGGGGGTCCGATCGGACCCCCCGCCCGCGGGAAGGCAATCACGTACTAGGTACGTGATTTTGCCTGCCCGTGCCGCTCTGCTCACGTATATAGGCGTGAGGCGGTCGGCAAGTGGTTAATATGGCTTTTTATGTTTCATATGAGGTTAATTCTCTGTGTACTAACTGTATTAGTCCAGACAAGTGATTGTTATGATCAATCCATTATGACCAGTCTCCTGAAATTGTGAACTGCCCCCCAGGGGAAACTGAAGATGACACCTAACGATCCCATCTGATCACCCTAATAATATATACACACTTTTTTCTTTTCTCTACTCTAATTTATAGTAGCCAGCATATACTATAACTTTGTGTGCTCAATATATCAGTGTGTCTTTGTTAATATACCTTGAGATCAGTTTGGATATATTAATAAAATACAATTTAAGCCCTCACTATCTCATATTTTAAAATATATTTATATAAAAAACATACTCTCAGCAGGATTAGAACCCAAAACTTCAACAACATAAGCTTGTTGCTCTAACCACTACACTAAACTCTCATTATTTGTTTTTATGATTAATATGAGGTTAATTGTATGTAAAACACCTCTATTAGTCCAGACGAGTAATTGCTATGATCAATCCGTTATGACCATAGACACACATTGTCCTGCTGCCTTCTAGTCATTCACATTTCCCCAATGTAGGGGCAATAGTGCAATGTTTCCTACAAGTTGGGGTGCAGAGCTGTGCTGTGCTGGCCATTGTGTTCTATTGGGATCAGTTTGGATATATTAATAAAATACAATTTAAGCCCAAATACAATTTAAGCCCTCGCAAATCCCTTATTTTAAAATATATTTAGATAAAAAACATAGTCTCCCCCAGATTAGAACCCACAACTTCACCATTGTAAGCCTGCTGCTCTAACCACTACACTACCTCTCATTAGTTGTTTTGATCATGCTTTTACGTTTAATATGAGGTTAATTGTGTGTGAAACACCTCTATTAGTCCAGACAAGTGATTGCTATGATTAATCCGTTATAACCATAGACACACATTGTCCTGCTGCCTTCTAGCGATTCACAATTCCCCAATGTAGGGGCAATAGTGCAATGTTTCCTACAAGTTGGGGTGCAGAGGTGTGCTGGCCATTGTGTTCTGTTATCTATGGAAGCTGTGTCCCCCCCACTCACACACAATACACGTTTTCAGCATGGCTCTTTATGTTAGAGCAGATCACAGAGAAGAAGGATAAGACAGCAAACAGAGGAACTATTAGTACAGTCGTAGAACCAGAGAACCCAGCACTGCCTGCTTCCCTGTACTGTGTGCTGTTAATAAGATAGATTTACATGTCCATATACAGATCAGAAGACATGTATGTCTGCAGAATAATGATCTGTGGGTGTTACTACATTATTGCTCATTGGTCCTAAAATCTTCCTAATAGAGACTACTATATTTATAAACTCAGAATTCTGACTTTGAAACTCAGAATTCTGACTTTGAAACTCAGAATTCTGACTTTGAAACTCAGAATTCTGACTTTGAAACTCAGAATTCTGACTTTGAAACTCAGAATTCTGACTTTGAAACTCAGAATTCTGACTTTTAATCTCAGAATTCTGACTTTTAATCTCAGAATTCTGACTTTTAATCTCAGAATTCTGACTTTAAATCTCAGAATTCTGACTTTAAATCTCAGAATTCTGACTTTTAATCTCAGAATTCTGACTTTTAATCTCAGAATTCTGACTTTTAATCTCAGAATTCTGACTTTGAAACTCAGAATTCTGACTTTGAAACTCAGAATTCTGACTTTAAATCTCAGAATTCTGACTTTGAAACTCAGAATTCTGACTTTTAATCTCAGAATTTGTTAGATTTTTTTTTTTTTTTAAACTCACGATTCTGACTTTGAATCTCAGAATTCTGAGTTTGAAAGTCAGAATTCTGACTTTGAATCTCAGAATTCTGACTTTCAAACTCAGAATTCTGACTTTGAATCTCAGAATTCTGTTTTTTTTTTTAAACTTACAATTCTGAATTTCAATCTCAGAATTCTGAGTTTCAAAGTCAGAATTCATTTTTTTTTTTTATGATGGCCCCAGGGCTCTTCCATAAGAATCAAACATGTTATTATTTATGGTATTAAAGTTTGAACATGCACTACAGACATAAATTTGGTTGTTATATAACGTCCTTAACCACTTCAGCGCTGGAAGGATTTACCCACTTTCTTACCAGGCCATTTTTTGCAAAACGGCACTGCGTCGCTTTAACTGACAATTGCGCGGTTGTGTGACGCTGTACCCAAACAAAATTGACGTCCTTTTTTCCCACAAATAGAGCTTTCTTTTGGTGGTATTTGATCACCTCTGCAGTTTTTATTTTTTGCGCTATAAACAAAAAAAAAACAGCGACATTTAAAAAAAAAAAAAAAAACAATATTTTTTACTTTCTGCTATAATACATATCCAGAAAAAATTTCTTCATCAGTTTAGGCCGATATGTATTGTTCTACATATTTTTTGTAAAAAATACTTTCTGCTATAATACATATCCAGAAAAAAAATTTCTTCATCAGTTTGGGCCGATATGTATTGTTCTACATATTTTTTGTAAAAAAAAAATCACAATAATGCCCCGTACACACGGTCGGATTTTCCGATGGACAATGTCCGATCGGAGCGTGTTGTCGGAAATTCCGACCATGTGTGGGCGCCATCGGACATTTTCCATCGGATTTTCCGACACACAAAGTTGGACAGCAGGAGATAAAATTTTCCGACAACAAAATCCGATCGCGTCAATTCCGACCGTGTGTGGCCTGTTCCGACGCACAAAGTGCCACGCATGCTCAGAAGAAATTCCAACACGGGACAGCTCGTTCTGGTAAACTTAGCGTTCGCAATGGATACAGCACTTTCGTCACGGTGCAATGTTAAAAATGGTTTAATACAGCGCACTCTGTTCTTCTTTATAATGTGACAAGAATTAAGTCGTTTTGCTGCTCGTATTCACACACACTTCTCACAAACTTTTATTTGTGTTTTTTTAGTGGGATTCCCTGAATATATTGTTATTAGTTGTCACATCTGACAGTTTGATATTTTTTAATTTTTTTATATTTTGGATTTTAAGCCTTTTTTTTTATTTAATGTTTGTATTTTTTCCAAGGCTGATCTTTGTTCAATGTTATTTTTATTTTTACTCCAGAATATTTTTGGGTGTGTTTTGTGTGTCAAGTTACCCCAACACCATTGATATCTTTTATTATTTAATCTCAAGGAGATTGTTTGTTGTTGGTGTCCCTTGTTCATTTCACATTGTATATTTGAAATGTACCTGAATCCTCACAAACAAACTGTCCTTTTTGAAGTAAAACACATAGGAGAGTATAATTCAAAACAAAAATCCTTTATTAAGGGATCAGAACCAAACAAAGAGGAAGGCAACACTGGATCAACAAGAGAAATTAGCGAAGCCTGGGACCCCCACGGCAGACATCAATTCTTGAACATCAAAATTGGTGGCCTGAGGAGTCCATATGTAAGGGAGGGCAGTCTGGTCCGGGATTCACAGAGACTTGGATAGCAGCAGATGACATCTGTGTCCACAGGCTGTGGTACCACAAGAGGCTGCATTTTTTTGCCCAACAGACTGGATCCAGGGTCCTCACTGTCTGGTCTTCCTTTCACGTTTCATTCCCGGCTGTGGCTGTGCAGTTGGAGATGTGGCAGGAGGAGGAGTAGGACCTGGAGGAGGAGTAGGACCTGCAGGAGGAGGAGGAGGACGATCCCAAAGCTGTGTGTGAGGTGTAATTTGGCCCCTCATACCTTTTGCCATATGAGGGCGATATGAGGGCCTCACACATGGCTTTTTGGCCCTCCTCCATCCTCTGCATTTTATAGGCTATGAATGCAGCAATGTTCTCCTGCCTGGTGTGTGTTGCTCCCAGGACCTCTGTAGCCCTCCAAAAGAATCTGATAGCCGCCTCCTCTAGGCCACTCGTCCTACTGCCACTTTCTGTTTTCAGGGGGGGTGGAGGGACCTTGATATCAGCCAGCCGGCTCGGCCCGGCCACCTCCTGGCTGAGACTTCCCTGTGTATGAAAAAGGGACATAGTTGTAATGTTTTGCATCATCAATCACAATCCTTAATTAGTACTCCCAACTAACATATAGTTCACATCATTGATTGGACAAGCAGAAATATTTAGAGGAATGCTATACCTGGCTCAATCTGGGCTCCTCCACATGCGGCCTGGAAGGCCCAGGTTGGGCGTCCGAAGCCTCAGCCGGGGGGGAAGGAAGCGTGGAAGGAAGACTGGAGAGGGATGGCCTGGGTTCAGTCTGGCCTGCCAGAAAGTGCAGCCTGTCGTAGTACAACATCCTGGGGACATAGATGTCACCTGCTGCTCCGGATCTCTGTGAATCCAGGACTTTATTGCGCTCCCTCAGATATGTGCTCCTCAGGCCACCAATGAAAATCTTTAAATAAGTGATGTCTGCCGTGGGGATCACCTGCTTCACAATTTCACACAATTGCTCCAGTGCTGCCTTCCTCTTTGCTTGGTTCTTGTAATGGGGGTGTTTAATCTCCCACAGACAGGGCAGCTCCCTTAGCATCTCTATGAATACTGAAATGAAGTCCTTATCTTTGAGTACCATATCCATGTTCACTGCAAGACACAACACAAGACAAAGCCTAATGTCACACTAAACTCTCCTAATCTTGTTACAATATAGGCCTCAATCTAGAAGCAGTATAGGCACAAGTTTGTCTCTTACCTTCGTTCTTACGATTGGCGCGTCCAATGCTCCTTCCTCCGCTCACAGATCAAACGTAATTAGCATGCGTGTTACGCTTTATATACACTGCGCATGCGTGTAACTCCGCCCGCCCCTGACGTTCTTTCTAGTGTATTCCCCGCCCCTTTTCATTCGGCGCAGTGGGGGAAGAGCATGATGGCGGACATACAGCAGGTGCGGGCTAATTGTAGCAACGAGGAGGAGGAAAGGGCGGATCCAGGCACGTCCCGATCCAGAAGGAGACGTTTTAAGGCCACAAATATGTCGTTTGGGGAGATGTTGGAGATGGTCGACATCATGAGGAAGTCCGACTATGACGGAAAATATGGGCCTTACCCCAACCCGAACATCCGAAAGGCCAAGATCATGGCGAAAGTGGTCAGGAGTCTATAGCGGAATTTTGGGGTACGAAGGTCTAAAGATCAGCTCAGGAAGCGGTGGTCGGACCTGAAGTTGAGAGAGCCAGAGCAGTACCGAAAGATCCGGAGAGTGCTGCAAAAAAGTAAGTAGTTGTGCTGTGTTCCTATTCTTTCTGTCTTTATTACGTTCGTTCTGCTCCATATGCTTTTATTAGTTGTAACGTTTCAAAAGGTCAACTTTAATGTTCATGGGCACATTATTCGTTCGTATCAAACATTTTTCTTTCGGCCTCTAGAACACGATTGTTTAGGCCATATGCATTTTCACACATTTTTGGGGGCCTACTTGGATGCCAAATATTTGTTTGTGTAGATGGGTTTGTTACTAGAATGAAATGCAAACTAGATTGTGTGTAAGGAGAGGACACTGAGCAGCTGTTTTCACATCTGGACACTGGAGCACTAGTGTGGGACCCCAGAACACCATTTTTATTAGGGGGCCACACAGGTGCTCCAGTGTATACTATAGGGGGGGCTACATCTGTGAAGCTTGTACCAAACAGGTAAAGTATTGCAGCTTGACAAAGGGCAATAAAAAATATACATCTTGGAACTCTGCTAAAATAGACAATTGTACCCCACTTCCGAGCAATGTTTCCTATTTCTAGTTCTGCCATCAAATATCTTTGTGCTAAGTATACCATTTTTGTTTTACATAGGGGAGAAAAGACTCGGACACCCCTCATCCCAGGAGACCAGAGACCCCCCCCCCCTCTGGAAGAAGGGGAAATACCAACACAAGAAGAAGAGCAGGAGGAAGAAGAAGACGTGGTGGAGATTGGCACCACAACAGGTGAGTGTCTGCGACCACAGGCTCAGGTAAAAGAGATGGATGGTGGCAGATTTTTGAGACCTTTTTTTTTGTTCTTTATCTCTTTTTAGGTGATCGTGATCCAGAACGCTTTACATCTGAAAGTGCCCAGATACTGATCGGGGAGATCATGGGGTGTAATCTCCAATTGCAAAACATCCAGCAACAAATCAGTGATGTTATTAAAAAAAATAATAACATCATTGATGTTTTGGGGCGAATTTAAACCCCACAAAATCACCTGTTTTATCGTACCAAAATTTTTTCAATGTTTAGAAAAGCCAAATTTGGAGGATGCACACAGTGTGCCAACATGTGCTATCTGCCATCACGGGAGATCAATGGACGCGTTTTGGGGGTGCAACCCCTTCCTCAATTATAAAGTAGCGTTGAGGAAGGGCTTGCTCCCCGAAAACACATCCCTTGATCCCCCCTGATGGCAGATAGCACATGTTGACATTCGTAAATTGGTGTGCATCTTCCAAATTTGGCTTTTCCAGGGATGATTTCCCCCCATCTGAACGCTATATCAAACACAGTTCATAAATACTCATGTCTGATATAGCCTTCAGGTTTTACCATATGTGAACTTTGTAAGTTCAAGTTTTTTGGCTTTCTTGTTGGTTTTACACAGGCCTGTTTTATCTGAAATGGATATTTCGATTTTTGATAATGCTACTGCAAACATTGTTATACAACAAACATGTTGGTTTGTTTTAAAAACCTTTGGGAAATGCACATGTTATTGTGCAGGTATAAAAAAGTGCCTTACTCAAGAATGTGTGGATTATTGTCTCAACACTACAACACTTTTGGGGTGATGTAATTGTTGTTTTATGCAAAAATGGGGGTTATTTCCTAAGGGCAAATCCTCTTTGCACTACAAGTGCAGGTTCAGTGCAGTTGCAAGTGCACTTGTAGTGAAATGTGTTTTTGCATTTAGGAAGTACCAGCCAACACTGTTTTTTATAAGGTTACCCAATCACGACATTTTCTGCACTCAACACATTTCTGTCAGGGTCAGCTAAAACAAACACAAGCAGTAAATGTCCACAAAGAATTTCTTTTGGTTGTTTTTTATTTGAAAAAGGTGTCACAGATTGTCTGGCATATTGATAGCCCCCCTACCCACAAAGAACTCCAGGTAGCGTAACCGGACATCACGGGCATTCAGGGAGGGCAAGCCAGGATGGCCACTTTCAAGCGCCGTCAGTGTTGATGGATTAGGGATTCCGGCCTCAGGCCCAACTGAGCCAGCATAGTTGGCTGAATGTTTTCTTAAAAAATTATGGAGAACACAGCAGGCAAGTATTATATGGTTCAGTTTATACTCCGCCATATGGATGGGTGTCAGAAATAATCGGAACCGGCTGGCCAGGATTCCAAATGTGTTCTCCACCACTCGTCGGGCTCTGGCCAGCCGGTAATTAAAAACCCTCTGTTCCGGGGTGAGGGTCCTCATCGGGAATGGCCGCATCAGGTGGTCCCCCAGCGCAAATGCTTCATCAGCAACAAACACAAATGGGAGACCTTCAACATTGTCCTCTGGAGGTGGCAAGTACAAGCTGCCATTCTGGAGACGCCTGTAGAACTCCGTCTGGGCGATCACTCCACCATCGGACATCCGGTCATTCTTCCCCACGTCCACATACAAGAACTCATAATTAGCCGACACCACCGCCAACATCACTATACTATTAAACCCCTTGTAATTATAATAGTACGACCCCGAGTTGGGTGGTGGGACGATGTGGACGTGTTTCCCATCAATTGCCCCTCCGCAGTTAGGAAAGTCCCACCGCTGGGCAAAGTGGGAGGCCACAGTCTGCCATTCCTGTGGCGTTGAAGGAAACTGTTGAGGAAAAAAAAATAAACATTACTATTTTTTCACAGAAACATGGCAAGCAGATTATACACAAACATTATGGGGCAACCTCCAGATAGCATTTACTAAGGGGAATTTAACAACAACAAAGTATAAGGTACACCTATCATATTCCCCCTCTCATGGGCCATTTCTAACATTATAGGGGGGGGGGACGCTTGGACAGGTAACCCTCTTCACTTCATTGAGAGATGAATGCCTAAATACAGGGTATTACTTGGAACAGCCCCTCCTTAGTTACACTATTGGCAGACCACTGGACAGGTAAGAAGTGTCATAATACAAAGATATAAATACACACTGTACACATTTGAGGACATTTGAACATTCTGCTATTACCTATCAAGATAATAATAGGATACAAAAACTTTAAACAGTACCATTGGAAAGTATACAGGCAGGCCCTTGCACTACATGCTTTGGGGAATTCATCCATAAATCTGACCAGTAAAGAGATGGGTATAGTGTGTATGGGTTTGGCAAAGTCAGCAGATAGATGATTGAGGATAGAGAATTGGGATCAGCTGACTTAGCAGTTGGGGGGGGAGAGTTAAAAAAAATTTGGGGACACCACAAAAAAAAGCCTCTGGCACTCTGCCTGAATTTAAATCAAAAATAACATTTCCAAACATTTTAGGGGGTGTTTGGGGTAAAGCACTACTATGGAGCTGATAAAATACATTGTTAAGTGACTACATGAGGTGAATATAGGGCAGGAGACACCATGCTGGGGAGGTTATTGAAGGGCAAATATGTATGAAGGACATAAAATAATAATTACCTAAAAATCCAGCATGCATGAGAACAAAGGGGACATTCACAGCATATTACAATCATGGTAATTAGGGAATGAGGGAAGAAATACAATATATTATCAAACATTCAATACAATAAAATGTGATATAAAAGGATAAAAATCTTACCTTCATATACTCCTTCTGCAGGACCTGGATGATGGCAGAACAGGTCTCTGGGATAATGATCCCCAGAGCCTGGGGGAGATGCCAGTCGAGAACTTCAAGTCCTGCAGACTTCTCCCTGTGGCCAAATACCGCAAGGTAGCGACCAACCTCTGCTCCGGAGTGATGGCTTGCCTCATGCAGGTATCCTGCCTGCTAATATAGGGGGTCAGCGAAGCCAACAAACGGTGAAACACGGGGTCCGTCATCCTGAGAAAGTTCCTGAAATCATCAGGATTATTCTCACGGATCTCACGGAGCAAAGGCATATGACAGAACTGGTCACGCTGAAGCAACCAATTCTTGGTCCATGAACTCCTCCCCACCCTGTTCATGGACTGGACTTGTGTCAAGGTCAGGACCCCAACACCAAGCCCCCGCACAGCACGAACTCTACGAGGAGTATGCATACGAAACATGGCTAGAAAACGGTCGGCTGCTCAGAACGAAGTAACAGAACGCACTGAAGAACAGCAAGGCCTGTGAAGAGCGACCTGAAAAACAGCAACGAGCGGGCAAGATCGCACAGAAAACTCCGATACGAACTGACTGCACGCACTGAAGAGCAGATACAAACCCACAAGCACAAACTGAACGTCAGAAAACGATCTGAAAGCCACGAGTCTGAAAAAGCGCGAATCGTCTCTCACCAAACTTTTACTAACACGAGATTAGCAAAAGGAGCCCAAAAGGGTGCCGCGCTTGGTTCTGAAACGGCCTTTTCTAGTCTCGTCGTACGTGGTGTACGTCACCGCGTTCTTGGCGATCGGAAATTCCGACAACTTTGTGCGACCATGTGTACGCAAAACAAGTTTGAGCCAACATCCGTCGGAAAAAATCCTAGGATTTTGTTGTCGGAATGTCCGAACAAAGTCCGACCGTGTGTATATGCGTATATTGATTGGTTTGCGCAAAAGTTATAGCGTCTACAAAATAGGGGATATATTTTATGGCATTTTTATCATTTATTATTATTTTTTTTTATTATTATTTTTTTTTTACTAGTAATGGCGGTGATCAGCGATTTTTAGCGGGACTGCGACATTGCGGTGGACAGATCAGACACTTTTGACACTTTTTTGGGACCACTGACATTTATACAGCAATCAGAGCTAAAAATAGCCACTAATTACTGTATAAATGTCACTGGCAGGGAAGCGGTTAACACTAGGCAGCGATCAAGGGGTTAAGTGGTCCCTAGGTAGGTGTTTCTAACTGTTGGGGGATGGGACTGACTTGGAGTAGAGAGAGATCGCTATTACTGATTACTATGAGCAGCAGATCTCTCTCTACTTTCCTGACAGAACGGGGATCTGTCTGTTTACATTGACAGATCCCCATTCTGGGTCTCTGTGGAGCGATCGCGGGTCGCCGGCGGACATCGCTGGCTACGTCGCGCGGGCCCCCTATAGCCCTTAAAGTGGTCGCTGTACAGCTATGGGGAATCAGGCAGGGGAGCCATCCTGCTGCCATATAATGACGGCGGCTGGTCGGCAAGCAGTTAAGGTAAACCAAGTTTCATTTTCAAGAATATTGCTTTTTTGACAGAAGTGTAACATTAAAATAAAAAAAAATAAAAATAAAAACTCTTTGCGTGATGATGCCACCATGTGCACATTTACATGAACTTGTCTGCTTTCAGAATATATATAATGTTTTGTTTTTGGGGGGGGTGCCTAAATTGTGCTTGGGTGCATGGTTAATCCTGCACAGATCAGACAGTGTGCTGCTCTCCCGTAGTGGACAAGCTGCGAAGCCTATTGACAAGGAGGTCTCCTTCAGTGGGGAATAGGGTACAAACGGAGCCTTGGGGAATTGCCCAGCTCAGAATACAATAACCCATAACAACAAAAAACAATAGCTCAGTCATACCTCACGTGAAAGCAAATAAATCATAAGAGCACCAGCATTATGCTAGAGATTACCAGGAGCAATAGAGCATGACAGGAAAATACACAAGCAAAAGATGGACTCCAAGGGTGGTGTATAAGAATAATAAATGATAACAGGTCATTTGCAATGACAAATCCAACAGAGGAATATCAGTGGTCCAACAGGGAAAATCCCTGGGTGAGTATAATAATGAGGGAACTCTGTCAAAGACAATAGGCAATGAGCAACAATCAGGGTGTTCCACTAGCAGCAAAGTCAGACCAGGCCTCTGTCGTGGATGGGGAGACAAGCCAAATATTCCAAACCTTTTGAAACTTTTTCGGGAACGAGAGAGGTATATAATTTTATAGAGCAGGACTATAGAATTTATTAAAGTCTTCTAACACTCAGGAGAGTGTTCCAATTAAATACTATAGCTTTTCTGGCATAGAAGAGTGGGGATTATGGATTTTGATGGAATGTGGTGGATAAGGTACCATTTTAAGTCTTCTAGTCAAAAGTGGGCCTGGTTTATTGGTTCTAGTGAAAAACAATTATTTGTTCCACCGAAGTTCTTTCTCACTTTTATTATTTAAGCGTAAATTCAGGTATATTTTAATGAAATTCGATTGTTTTTTAAGAGATGGGTGTATGTGTTTTTTCCCCTTTCTGTTGTTCAAGGCATTGGGAAAGATCAGTGATTTTGGAGTTTTTTGCTTTGCTTGGCCACTGCTATACTAATTATGGTACCCCATAAGGTGGCTTTGTGGATTTCCTATAGCGGGGGTCAGCAACCTGTAAATCGTGATCTACCAGTAGATCGCGGCCAGGTGACTGGTAGATCGCGGTCTGGGATTGCTGACCCGCTATCCCAGATCATCAAATGGAGTGCAATGCAGAGGGACTACTTGTAAAGTTGGAGCTGTAGTAGGGAGTAAGAGCCACATAAGCAGATGCCATCTCTGTAGAGCCGGCTCCTGTCCCATGCGGAGTGATACCAACTGCACTCCACCTCCTAACCCCTCTAGCGGTCACCAGAGTGGTGCCAGCAGCAGGAAAGAAGATATCTTCAGTTCAGTGTGAAGCAATACACTGGGCATAATAATATAAGGCTGCTTTCACACTGATGTGCTGCCAAACATGACCCATTCAAGTGAATGAGGTCACTCTGCAAGTGCAGTACAGCAAACAAGGAGTTAAATCAGGCAGTGTTATGCTGCATTCTCACCACCTAATTTAACCCCTTGGGCCCCTCAGAAGCATGCAGTTGTGGGGCACTTGCACAGTGGCCCTATTTACTTGAATAGGTCACGATTGGCAGGCGGTAGCACCCACCAAAAGCAACAGGGGGTGTAATTCCTGCTGCGACATGTGTACGCCTTTGGCTACTGCTTCAAAAGCTAAATGGGGGTAGGGATTGGGGGTGGTAAACTCAACCGCAGGGTTTTACCACCCCCAACATTGAGTGTTAAAGAGCCCTAAGGGTGCCGCTGTGGAATGCAACTAAGGGCTCATTCACAAGTGTGAATCCTCTGAAAAGTGATCTGAGTGTGTTTGACAGGTGGTAAGGAAGCGATATGTTGCCCTCTCACCACCTGATTTAAACCCATGATTATGAAATGCACTCGATTGTGACATGGTAGTATGGCAATTAGAGTTTTAAATCAGATGTGAGGAGGCGACACTGTCTGGTGATCTATAACTTCTCCCATGTTGTTCAGGTAGATCTCCACCTCTTTAAGGTTGCCTTCCCCTGCATAGGATAATAGGGAAGTTGGTGGATGTGACACTGTCCTGAAAAAAAGATTTGATTGCATATTGTATTTCTAGAAAGGTTTGATGGGATGATAGTAGAGAATTATTAAGACTCCAGTTATAATGGTGAGAGAAGGATGCAAAGGTGGAGCTTTCTAGCATGACAGGAGAGTGGTCAGACCAGGGAAAAGTGATAATGTTGATTTTGAAACAAAGGGGACAATTTCTGCTTTGTAAAAAAGTGATGGATGAGTCCAAAGTTATTATGGGGCTGAGTAATCTTTCGTTTGAGTATTTAATGCATTTATTAGAGGTGCTCTGGTGGAAGGGTTGCATATAAGTATGCTGTGTGATAGTTAGTGAGGAAAAGATGGGGAAAGTACTTTTTTTTCCAAGAATTGAAACGTGTTTTTTTTTTAGCAAACAATTACCATCATCGAAAATTTGTGTAATTTTTTTTTCTGCAGCAAACCACAGAAATCATTAGCATTCACTTGGAGTCTTTAATCCCTGAAACACAAACTGTGCAGGCTCCCCAGGGAACCTGTATTACCAAGGTCTAATTGACATCTTGGCTGCCATTTGCGAGAGCATGGGTTTGAGAACCTGGCCCTACCAACCATTAGGCTATCGCTGTTTTTTTTTTTTTTTTTTTTGATTTACAGCCAAGAATAAATGCAATGGGGGCAATCTGAATTTCTATGAGTTATTATTTTGAAACTGTAGGAAACATTCACAGCAATCATGGCTTTTATTTGAAGATATTCTACAAGGCGTTCAGGTGGGCTGCATGGTGCCAATAGAGAATGCATCTACCGCCAACGCTTTATGACAAAAAATAGCTGCAATCCTAAGGATCAAACATAAATCGTGGTGAAAAATGAGAAGCAGTCACACAGTGCAATAGAAATGGTTAAAGGGACACTCCATCCAAAAGTGCAGAACCTTCAGCTGTACCAGGGACATGTACTAGTCTGTATCTGGTCACTGCTGTATTTCTCTGCTCACTCTCTGATAATATTAATATGCTCTAGTGGCAGGACCTCCCTCCCTGTGCTTCAATATAAACTCCATCTCTTCCACTTCTCAGTGAAGTGTACTCAGGTCCTCCCAGGACATCACCCCCTTGGAGTTGCCCCCACCATGGTGAACCCTGTAATTCTGTAGCACCCTCCTAGTTCACAGCAGGCTGCTAGGAAAATTTGTAAATAGTGGAGCAGGGGTTGATTGCTTGGGGCTCTTCAGTATCTCACAGGCTTCTGTTCTGCTACTTCCTCCTGTTTTACAGAGATTTCTTGAAGTATAGTGGGAGGGAGAGCAGTACAGGCAGCCTGAATATTTATGTCACTCTGGCCAATCCCTGGAAAGATGTGCCAAGAAGGTGGGGGGGGGGGGGCATAAATATTCTGAGCCCTGGCAGCAGTGTGGAGAGGGTCCAGCCTTCTGGAGGAGACCCCTGTGCAAGGCCCTTGGGGCAGAGAGAGGGAGGGAAAAAGACAGAGGAGCCTTTTGAAGACATTGAGGCCCCAGCTAGACTCAGCTGGGGGCCTACTGAAGAGAGACGAATTTAGAGACTGAGCAGAGCCAGAGGAGAGTTGGTGTAGGAAGCCCAACCATTCATTGGATTGAGTGAGTATGTGATCCTGCTATACAGAGGAGAAGTGACTGTGGGGTGGTTTATCTCATGAGCAACACATCACTGAAACAATTAAGGATTTATGTTTATTTGCACAAAATCTAACCTTTACATTTATTTTTGATAAAGATCGTTACAACACCAATCTCAAGCGTGAACTCACTGAGCGCACAAAGTTCTTTACCATGGAGGAGTTCTGTGCGCTCCATGATTTGATGCTTCTGTATAATGAGGGGAACACTGAGGAGCCCCCTGGCTCTGGCCAGGTTGCCCCGTTGAAACCCTCTTTCACCCCAACTTTCAATCCATCCAATACCCCCAAACAATTTAAACCGAAATCACGTAATTTTCCTAAACTAATGACTTGCCCGGCAATCTGCGCATTTCTCTATCACTCTATTAAAGACATTAAATAAAACCACTAGCAGGATTTCTCATTCAACCTCACACCCAACCAATCACTTGCACTTAAACGTTTGCAAAAAAAAGAAACAACATCATCATTAAACCACCTGATAAAGGTGGAAACATTGTTGTTATGCAGGGCCGATCCTAGGGTCACAGACGCCTGGGTGCAGAAATATTTCTGGCGCCCCCACGTGGGCGTGGTCATTCTACCAAATCCTCCCCTTTACAAATGTTACTATGGCAACGACTCAAACACAGAGATGCTCCCCTAAGAAGTCTTCGTTACCCTGGGATCCTCCCATGATCTTTTAACAATAAAGGAAATACAGAAAGAGCATACACTAAAGAGACCTGGAGGGGATTCTCTCTGATGCACACAGAGAGGGCTTCTGTTAGAGAGTCTGTTAGAAAGAGCCCCCAGACATAGTACAGGAGATGATCAGAGACTGCAGACATAGTACAGGAGATGGTCAGAGACTGTAGACATGATACAAGAGACGGTCAGAGGCTGCAGACATAATACAGAAGATGGTCAGAGGCTGCAGACATAATACAGAAGATGGTCAGAGACTGCAGACATGTTACAACAGATGGTCAGAGACTGCAGACATACTACAGGAGATGGTCAGAGACTGCAGACATGTTACAAGAGATGGTCAGAGACTGCAGACATGATACAAGAGATGGTCAGAGACTGCAGACATGTTACAAGAGATGGTCAGAGACTGCAGACATGATACAAGAGATGGTCAGAGACTGTAGACATGTTACAAGAGATGGTCAGAGACTGCAGACATGATACAAGAGATGGTCAGAGACTGCAGACATGATACAAGAGATGGTCAGAGACTGCAGACATGTTACAAGAGATGGTCAGAGACTGCAGACATGTTACAAGAGATGGTCAGAGACTGCAGACATGATACAAGAGATGGTCAGAGACTGCAGACATGATACAAGAGATGGTCAGAGACTGCATACATGATACAAGAGATGGTCAGAGACTGCAGACATGTTACAAGAGATGGTCGGAGACTGCAGACATGATACAAGAGATGGTCAGAGACTGCAGACATGTTACAAGAGATGGTCAGAGACTGCAGACATATTAGAAGAGATGGTCAGAGACTGCAGACATAGTACAGGAGATGGTCAGAGAATGCGGACATATTACAGGAGATGGTCAGAGATTGCAGACATACTACAGGAGACGGTCAGAGACTGGAGATATAATACAGGAGATGGTCAGAGACTGCAGACATAGTACAGGAGATGGTCAGAGACTGCAGACATAGTACAGGAGACTGTCAGAGACTGCAGACATGATACAAGAGATGGTCGGAGACTGCAGCTCCTATGGACGTTAGTAGATAATGACCGATCGGCCCTCTCACCTGACCCAGCGATACAGCAACAACGGTTCCTCTGATCAGGAGTCTGCTCACTCTGAATTGCCCGTGGCGAGTCCGCTGGGTAGCACCCAGATCTGTATTCTGGCAATGACTCCATTCCTTTCTCCGCTAGTGATGGCGCCAGGCTGTGTGGTTTTCCCTCTGGTGGCGCAGGTCAGCGGGGTTCTCTCTCTGATGGTGTTCCCTCAGCACTGTCCTCACCCTCTGGAGTCCTGGGTGTACTTCCCTGAAAGCTTTGCCGGGCTCCTGGCTCTCTCTCTCTCCCATTCAGCTGAGCATGTTGTGTGGGCTGCAGTTTCTGTGTTACAGTGGGGCTGCCAGTTCTCGGGACTACATGTCCCACAATCCTCTTCTTTGCTCCTTTTTTTTTTCTTCCCTGGCCGATATGAAGGCGGGGGAAGAAACATAGTGCGCCACTCACTAGTACAGCAGAGCGCGAAGAGGAGAGGGGTGTCACCCGGTGTGGTAAAACATGGTATCACCCCCCCTCCACCAACTATAGTCGCCCCTCAGTACAGATCCCCCTCCACTAAGTATAGACCCCCCTCCGTCAGTGCAGACCCCCCACTAAGTATAAACCCCTCCCTCAGTACAGACCCCCCATCAGTATAGACCCCCCAGGACAAAACACCCCCCTCTATCAGTATAGACCTCCCTCAGGACAAACCAACCACCCCTCCATTAGTACAGACCCCCCTCAAGACAAACCACCCCCCCTCCATTAGTACAGAACCACCCCCCTCCGTGAGTACAAACCCCCCCCATAACAAACCACCCCCCTACATTAGTACAGAACCACCCCTCCTCCATTAGTACAGAGCCCCCTGAACAAACCACCCCCCTCCATTAGTACAGACCCCCCTCAGGACAACCCCCCCTCCATTAGTACAGAACCACCCCCCTCCATTAGTACAGACCCCCCTCAGGACAAACCACCCCCTCCATTAGTACAGAACGACTCCCCTCCATTAGTACAGACCCCCCAAAACAAACCACCCCCCTCCATTAGTACAGACCCCCCAGAACAAACCACCCCCCTCCATTAGTACAGACCCCCGGGACAAAGTACCCCCCCTCCATTAGTACAGACCCCCCAGGACAAACCACCCCCTCCATTAGTACAGACCCCCCAGGACTAACCACCCCCTCCATTAGTACAGAAGCCCCAGAACAAACCACCCCCTCCATTATCACAGACCCCCCAAGACTAACCACCCCCCCTCCATTAGTACAGACCCCCCCAGAACAAACCACCCCCTCCATTAGTACAGACCCCCCAGAACAAACCACTCCCCCTCCATTAGTACAGACCCCCCGGACAAACCCCCCCTCCATTAGTACAGACCACCCAGGACAAACCACCCCCACCATTAGTACAGACCCCCCCAGGACAAACCACCCCCTCCATTAGTACAGACCCCCCAGGACAAACCACCCCCCCTACATTAGTACAGACCCCCCCAGGACAAACCCCCCCTCCATTAGTACAGACCCCCAGTACAAACCACCCCCCTCCATTAGTATAGACCCCCCTGGACAAACCACCCCCCCTCCATTAGTACAGACCCCCTAGAACAAACCACCCCCCCTCCATTAGTACAGACCCCCCAGGACAAACCCCCCATTAGTATAGACCCCCCCAGGACAAACCCCCCTCCATTAGTATAGACCCCCCCAGGACAACCCCCCTTCATTAGTATAGAACCCCCCCAGGACAACCCCCCTTCATTAGTATAGACCCCCCAGGACAAACCCCTCCCCTCCATTAGTATAGACCCCCCAGGACAACCCCCCTTCAATTAGTATAGACCCCCCCAGGACAAACCCCTCCATTAGTATAGACCCCCCAGGACAACCCCCCCTTCATTAGTATAGACCCCCCAGGACAAACCCCTCCCCTCCATTAGTATAGGCCCCCCCAGGACAACCCCCCTACATTAGTATAGCCCCCCCAGGACAACCCCCCCTTCATTAGTATAGACCCCCCCAGGACAACCCCCCTTCATTAGTATAGACCCCCCCAGGACAAACCCCTCCCCTCCATTAGTATAGGCCCCCCCAGGACAACCCCCCTACATTAGTATAGCCCCCCGGACAACCCCCCCTTCATTAGTATAGACCCCCCAGGACAACCCCCCTTCATTAGTATAGACCCCCCCAGGGCAAACCCCTCCCCTCCATTAGTATAGACCCCCCAGGACAACCCCCCCTTCATTAGTATAGACCCCCCCAGGACAAACCCCTCCCCTCCATTAGTATAGACCCCCCAGGACAACCCCCCTTCATTAGTATAGACCCCCCCAAGACAACCCCCCTCCTTCATTAGTATAGACCCCCCTCCAGGACAACCCCCCTTCATTAGTATAGACCCCCCCAGGACAACCCTCCTTCATTAGTATAGACCCCCCCAGGACAAACCCCTCCCCTCCATTAGTATAGACCCCCCAGGACAACCCCCCCTTCATTAGTATAGACCCCCCAGGACAACCCCCCCTTCATTAGTATAGACCCCCACCCAGGACAACCCTTCCTTCATTAGTATAGACCCCCCCAGGACAAACCCCCCTCCATTAGTATAGACCCCTGACAAACCAGCCCCCCCTCCATTGAGCTAATTAAAAGCGTGTCAGGCTTGGGCAGCAGGCGGGAGTTACACAGGAGGAGAGCTGGAACACGTCGGGAACGGACCGCCCCTCCCCCCAGTGACGTCACTGCGCGGCTGGTCTCACTGCACACAGAGACACAGCCACTCCGATCTCCAGCTGTTTCCACTCTCCTCCTCTGACAGGAGGAGGGAGGGGGGATGGGCTTCGGCAAGAGACACAGCGGCGGCGGCGGCGGTGACCGGCGGAAAGAGCCGCCTACGGACAAGGAGAAGAGGTGGAGGGAGGGGAGCACTCTTGTGCTTCAGCGCCCCCACCTCTGTGGCGCCTGGGTGTACTGCACCCTGTGCACCCCGGCCAGGATCGGCCCTGTTGTTATGTCACATTTACAATACCAGATAATGTGTCTCGAGGACAGCTTTCTATTTCCTCATGTATCAAGCTTACCTTCATACATCCACTACACTACGGATTTACTACACATCGAAGGGATTCAGGTACCTCGGGACTCCCTGCTCATGGCTATTGATGTCAAAGCTTTGTATTCAAGCATCCCCCACGAGCAGGTAGTTCTGATGACCAAATCTTTCTTGATGGAACAAGACCGTACATCTTGGCCATTGAATGAGTTCATTCTACATCTGCTGTCCTTTGTGCTCACCAGGAACTATTTTGTTTTTGAAGAACAACATTATCTCCAAACCCAAGGCGTCGCTATGGGCACATCTTGTGCGCCATCACATGCCAATCTCTACCTAGGAGCCTGGGAGAGATTTATTTTTTCCAATGATCAATATACGTTATTTCTACAGTCTATTCTCTGTTGGTACAGATTCATAGATGATCTATTACTGGTTTGGACAGGGTCAGCGGCTTTACTGAGAGAATTCATTCAACTATTGAATATCAACCACATGAACCTACACTTTACATTTAGCACTGATGATACATATATCCCATTTTTGGACCTGTTAATCATCAAAAATTCTGATGGAACTTTGGGCATAAATCTATACCGTAAGCCTACGGTTGGCAATATCTTGCTGCATGCCTCTAGTGTACACCCGAAACCACTTGTACGCAGTATCCCCTATGTACGCAGTATCCCCTATGCACAGTACCTCCGATTACGCAGGAACTGCACTGATTAAGATTTTCACACTCAAGCTGCTCTACTGTATGACCGCCTACTGGTGAGAGGCTACTCTCGAAGTAATTTGAGAATTTGAGAAAGGCCTTCAACAGAGCGTTCCCCCATACCAGGTTATTATTATATGATCCATGTTGTTATATGATCCACTATCTTCTAAAAATACAGGAACAGTCAAGATTATTACAAAATTTTCAGCTCACCAGAATAAACTACGCAGTGTTTTAGCCAAACACTGGCACCTGCTTACAGATCACCATATTCTCTCTAAGCATGTTCGTAGCACTCCGGAACTTGTGTTCCAAAGAGCAACATCACTTAAAGATCGCTTAACAAGTAGCCATTACTGATCATCAGTTAACCATCCCTCAGGTCCCCGGGGAACTTCACAATGTGGACAATGCCCACACTGTCCCTGGATCCTGGAGGGCACTACCTATAGACTACCCAATGGGGAACTTTTTCCCTCCGTTTTTCAGCTAACTGCAGCACAACTGGGGTCATTTATCTCATGCTGTGTGACTGCAAGTCTTTTTATGTAGGGAAGACTATTAGAGAGCTCAGGCAGTGGTTAGGGGATCACCTCTATTACTCTACTAATGGAAAGCTTACCACTATAGGACAGCATATTGGCCTTTATCATAGGTTCAATCCACTGGCGGTCATATTTCTAGCGCTGGAGGTGGTACCTCTCGATCCGAGGGGGGATCAGATTCTCCTGCAGTGGGAGACCCTCTGGATCGAGACGTTAAGTGCCACTTTACCCCCTGGCTTGAATGAGGTCAATTCATTCAGACCATTTCTCTGGTGTGTTATCACACCGTTGTTTAACTAGGTGCCCAATTTGGTGCAATGGTTGTTCTAATATACAAATTTCAATGCTAGTTTATGTCTTTCCAGTGTTATTTCTCACTCAGTCCCATTACTACATAGTATGTGCTAGACGCAACTATCATCATGGCCCATTCCATATTGTAGCCTCCAACTTTCTATGTGGGTTTATTAGGATCTCTGTCAAATTTATGTGGTCACCAACCACATATATTCCCATTGACTGTTATGCTCTCTGTATTACTATGAATGTACAATGTTATATGTTTTTTGCTATTCTTTGGTTGTATTATTAAAAGTGTATTGTACTGTTTAACTACTACTGTTATTGAGTGCTCTGCTGCTTCCTGGCCTGCAATGTTCCATGCCATCGCCAGGTGTCACCTGTGTCCTGTGCCTGTTCCTCCAATGCAATACTCCCAATGCACACGTACCTGCACAAACGGCTGTATCTTAAATTGGGTGCTGAAATGACCAATGGCTGGAACCGACTGCAATCATGAGAAGGAAGTGTTACCAACACACCAGGATCTCCAAAATTGGGTCCAAAATTTTAATCACATAGTATCAAAAAAAAAATAAATAGAAGCGACGTTTCGGAGCCACGCAGGACCCCTTCATCAGGCATGTACCTGTTACTCTTGCGGCGGCTAGGTGATCTCCCTGGTGGGACGGTCTCCACACCTTGGAACCGCCCCTGTCAACTTGTGCGCGTCCCAGCTTGGGCTTCCTGCCCTTTGGCCGGTTGACTAGCGAGCATGCGTGCGGGAGATCAGACTGGGTGATGTCATACGCCGGCATCAGCTGGCGTCTAATGGTGCTGCCTGGTTGGGGACTATTTAAGCAGTTTATCTGCTTATTGGTGCTGCTGGACGTGGTTCCTGGGGTCCTGACTGTGTCTTTCTGTACCCAAGTAAGTACCTTCTGCTCTAAGCTCCTTTCCTGTGCCTTCTATAGGATTCAGATGGCCCTGTTTCTTACCATCATTTGGCTGCAATCTGTCATCCATTTCAGGTCACCTCAGTGGGGATATTTCCCCTCTCCGTAGCTGGCTGGATTACCACTCCTGGCCATCTCCCCCATATTGGTAACCAGTCTCTTTCGGGACTGGGTGGTAAGGACAGATCCTATTACTTTTCTGTGCCCCGGACCCAAACTGTACTTTATCTTCTTAAAGGTTAGTCTATTCATACACTTTCCCTCTGCCTCCCATTTACTCTGCTTTCCTTCCTCATTTTTTCCCCCTTATCCCCCCCCCCGGTTTTCCTTCTCATCTTCCTTTCCCTCCCTTTTACTGCCTTTCCCCTCCCCTTTTCCCTCCCCCTCCCCCCTTTCCCCATTCCTTTGTTCCCTTCTTTTTTTCCCCTCCCCTTCCCCCCCTTTTTTCCCCTAACCCCAACTCTATAATGTTCTTACCTATGTGAATCTATATCAATTATACTTGTACCGCAATAGTCTACACTCCCTTCTTGTTTTGAGGACCAGCTGGGGACTGGTCCCTCAATTTGTTTATCCCATGAGCAAGTGAAGTGCAGCCAGCAGTTGTGCAAGACAGCCAGTAGCACACAATACAGCTAAAGTGTGCTCAGTGCAGCCAGGAGTTGTGCAAGACAGCCAGGATTTGTACAGATCAGCAAAGAGAATACAATGCAGCCTGAGGTTGTGCAATACAGCCTGCATTTTGTACAGAACAGCCCTCAGAAGCCCAGCATTCCTCAAGTTCTACAGTTCCGGGGTATCCCATGCTCCCCATCCCTATACAAGCTCATGTTCAATAAAATCCCTAAAAGAAGCCCCTAGACTGATTCTTCAGCCAAAGGAAGAATGCTGAAAATGCTGTTTGTCTGGCTGTACATACTGTGAGCGGGGGAAATAAGCCCAAATAACCAGTAGCACTACAATTCTATCACCTCCTGTTTGGAGGTTGTCATGTCTCTGCTGAGAACAGAGCTTTAGCCAAGGACCTCATGTGTTGTTCGATCCCCTAAACCGGGCGGTGAGGATTCCTGAGAATTAAACTGGACCCCCAGGGAAATGTGGCACAGAGGACTACGTACAGTTTCCCTCATACCTTCTGGGTTTGGGACCCTGCACCCCCCAAATCCTCTCCTCTTTGCCGCTTGTGAGACATGGCCTGCCGACAAACACCAGAACCCTTGTCAAAACAATAAGGGCCTTTGTAAGGTGAGAAACAGAGACAACAACCTCCAGTGTGCTGGTACCCTGAGAGAAAGAATCCCTGTATTCTGCCAGTGCCCTACCACCCTTGTAGTAAAAATGTTAGAACACTTGCTGCCCCACTGCTGCTGTGACCTGCTGTTTCACCACAGAGAATTGCTGTGACCTGTAGTCCCACAAAGAATGCTGCCAGAGATGGAATAAATGTAAGATAGATAACACAGGATGGTTAGTGGTGAAGTACCATCCCTTTTAGGGGAATATATACAGGCACACGTTACAGGTGTTGCCGGATTTATGCAGTTATATTTGTCAGGGGAAGATACACAGGCACGTATTACAGGTGCTGCCCCCCCCTGTGGATTTATGCGGTCATAGCTGTGAAGTAGATAACCTTCATGCAAATGTATAGTTTTTGAAGGGCTATACTCACTATTCGATGTGAATGTGACTACTGACTGCAGTACAGCGAATATTTGATTCATGTCTGATGATAAGTGTACCATACAAGCTTTCATTTTGCCCCTAGAGGCTGAACCACCTTTTGGTATATATTTCAAATTTGAAATCCTGGCTTTGGTTATTCTGGTGTTATGACGCCCATCCAGGGAGAGTCCTGTGTAGACAGTGGCATATGTCTGGATAAGTGAGACCTGTTTCTATACCCCCAATGTGTGTCCTGAGGAAACGATCCAGTGAAACGCGTTGACGCACAGAGGCTCAAGCATGTTTTTGATGCCATACTGTTGAAACATCATTCCTTTTCTTGGGTATATGTAACGTCCATCTCTTCTGGCCATTGTGTGGCTGTCAATGGACGATACATTTTTTAGAATTTTATATTGTCTATTCCTATGTATCTATGTTCAAAATATAATTTTTTAAGATAATACATTGTTGTTCCAATCTGCTTCCAAAGTCCTACCTAGAGGTATTTTTTTCTTTTCTAATGCACTATATACACAACACTGTACATTATATACTTCTCACCAAAATGTTCATTTTCTCTACAGTTCCTGGTTGCTATGCAGTCCCTGACTATTTTAATTAAATTCTTCTTTAAGGTAGGCTCAGACAAAGCAATAAAAGCATATTTTATACAAAGAAGACTGGGTTTTGTTTAACCATGGGCATAAGCCCTTCCCGCTGATAAGAGTTTGGCCACACCCACATTTTGCCACGGAGCGTGCCGCAGGTTGTCCCCTTGATCAAGTGTCACTCATTGGGAAGTTCTAAAGTTTGGAGGGGCGGACCGATTAGGTCCACCTGTCAAGTTTTTTTGGGACCTGTTTGGACCCTCCAGTCTCCTCTATGGAGTGGCGGGTGTCCATTGACCCCCGCCAACATCCGATCCAATCCTGTCCAGTAAAAACAGACTCTCTGTCTTAACATGTTGGCAGACAGTGTGAGGAATTACTACTTTAATGCATTAACTTGTTTGTGTCAGCTTTAGCAAATTTTATGTATTATGTTTTTAGCAAATCAAAATATTTAGAGCCTTTCAAAAGGTATAAAATATTTTCAAATACAGAATTTCATATTAACTCCTACCCACTCACCCACCCACGCATCCCTTTAAAAAGTTCTGAACGCTGGGGGATTGGCAAATCATGTGACCACTGTAATTGGCTGCCACAGTGATCACACGATCGGGGACCAAGCCATTAGCACTATATTACCAAAAGTGTTGGGACGCCTGCCTTTACACGCACATGAACTTTAATGGCATCCCAGTCTTAGTCTGTAGGGTTTAATATTGAGTCGGCCCTCCCTTTGCAGCTACAACAGCTTCAACTCTTCTGGGATGGCTGCCAACAAGGTTTAGGAGAGTGTCTATGGGAATGTTTGACGCATTTGTGAGGTCAGGCACTGATGTGGACAAGAAGGCCTGGCTCACAGTCTCCACTCTAATTCATCCCAAAGGTGTTCTATCAGGTGTTCTATCAGGTTGAGGTCAGGACTCTGTGCAGGCCAGTCAATTTCCTCCACCTCAAATGCTCTCTTCCATGTCTTTATGGTCCTTGCTTTGTGCACTGGTGCACAGTCATTTTAGAACAGGAAGGGGTCATCCCCAAACTGTTCCCACAAAGTTGGGAGCATGAAATTGTCCAAAATGTCTTGGCATGCTGACACCTTAAGAGTTCCATTCACTGGAACTAAGAGGCCAAGCCCAACCCCTGAAAAACAACCCCACACCATAATCCCCCCCCCCCCCCACCAAATGATTTGGACCAGTGCACAAAGCAAGGTCCATAAAGACAAGGATGAGAAAGTTTGGGGTGGAGGAACTTGACTGGCCTGCAAAGAGTCCTGACCTTAACCCCATAGAACACCTGTAGGATAAATTAGAGAGGAGACTGCAAGCCAGGCCTTCTCCTCCAACATCAGTGCCTCTGTAGCGCCTACCCCACATTTCCGGTGGCCTGGTGGTGACCCCCAGAGGCAGGGAGGGCTTACATTCCTTCTCTGGGTGCAGGTTACCCTCCTCAGGGTGCAGGTCGTGGTGGGTGAAGTTACTTTCTCACAAACAGGAAAATGTGGGAGAGTACTTCTCTAGAACTCCATCCCTCTCAGCATTGTTTCCAGGTATTAAGCAGGCTCTACTCTGTAAAATCTTAAACACCTAGATAGGCCTTAAACAGACCTAGCAGCCAAGAGAGCTCCTGGATAGGCCTCAGGCTTCAGACCTAGCAGCCAGAAGCTGTTTCTCATGCACCCACCCAGATCTCAGTCTGGGCAGAGAAGACCTAGATCACCTGACTCTCTCCAAATAAATACCTTCTCCCAGCATGCAAAGCGGCCAGTCTAATTGGCTGAGAAAAGCATGTTTATTCATAACCTGAATTTACTGTAGCTCATCATACTAATGCCACAGGCAACAGTTCCACCTGCTGACAAAAGGGAGAAACCACAGCCGAAACAGGATTAGGAGGAAGCCCATTTTATCCATAAAAACTTCAAATTAGCCAGGCTAGCTACCACCAAGCATAGCTAAATTTACCTGGAGCTCTGTTTTAGGATGAGGGTGCTACACCTCCAACATCTAAGAGGGAGGGTCAATTGCTTTGATTGCATTATGTAATTAAAATTTAGACTTTGTGGGAACAGTTTGGGGATGGCCCCTTCCTGTTCCAACATGACTGCGCACCAGTACACAAAGCAAGATCCATAAAGACATGGATGGGCGAGTTTGGGGTGGTGGAACTTGACTGGACTGCACAGAGTTCTGACCTCAACCCGATAGAACTCCTTTGGGATGAATTAGAGCGGAGACTGCAAGCCAGGCCTTCTCATCCAACATCAGTGCCTGACCTCACAAATGTGTTTCTGGAAGAATGGTCAAACATTTCCATAGACACACTCCTAAACCTTGTGGACAGCCTTCACAGAAGAGTTGAAGCTGTTATAGCTGCAAAGGGTGGGCCAACTCAATATTGAACCCTACAGACTAATGCCCTGTACACACAGTCGGATTTTCCTACGGAAAATGTGTGATAGGACCTTGTTGTCGGAAATTCCGACCGTGTGTGGGCTCCATCACACATTTTAAATCGGAATTTTCGACACACAAAGTTTGAGAGCAGGCTGTAAAATTTTCCAACAACAAAATCCGTTGTTGGAAATTCCGATCGTGTGTACACAAATCCGACGCACAAAGTGCCACGCATGCTCAGAATAAATAAAGAGACGAAAGCTATTGGCTACTGCCCCGTTTATAGTCCTGACATACGTGTTTTACGTCACCGCGTTTAGAACGATCGGATTTTCCAACAACTTTGTGTGACCGTGTGTATGCAAGACAAGTTTGAGCCAACATCCGTCGGAAAAAATCCATGGATTTTGTTGTTGGAATGTCCGATCCATGTCCGACCGTGTGTATGGGACATATGACTGGGAAGCCATTAAAGTTCATGTGTGTGTAAAGGCAGGTGTCACAATACTTTTGGTAATATAGTGTATGTATTAGGCAGTCCCAAAAGGGGTTAACCCTACTAAAGTAAAATAGTAGAAAAAGAAAATATGGTTATGAAGATGATAGCGGCATCTATATACAGTGGGGACGGAAAGTATTCAGACCCCCTTAATTTTTTCACTCTTTGTTATATTGCAGCCATTTGCTAAAATCATTTAAGTTAATTTTTTTGTACACACAGCACCCCATATTGACAGAAAAACACAGAATTGTTGACATTTTTGCAGATTTTGTAAAAAAGAAAAACTGAAATATCACATGGTCCTAAGTATTCAGACTCTTTGCTCAGTATTTAGTAGAAGCACCCTTTTGATCTAATACAGCCATGAGTCTTTTTGGGAAAGATGCAACAAGTTTTTCACACCTGGATTTGGGGATCCTCTGCCATTCCTCCTTGCAGATCCTCTCCAGTTCTGTCAGGTTGGATGGTAAACGTTGGTGGACAGCCATTTTTAGGTCTCTCCAAAGATGCTCAATTGGGTTTAAGTCAGGGCTCTGGCTGGGCCATTCAAGAACAGTCACGGTGTTGTTGTGAAGCCACTCCTTCGTTATTTTAGCTGTGTGCTTAGGGTCATTATCTTGTTGGAAGGTAAACCTTCGGCCCAGTCTGAGGTCCTGAGCACTCTGGAGAAGGATATCCCTGTACTTGGCCGCATTCATCTTTCCCTCGATTGCAACCAGGCGTCCTGTCCCTGCAGCTGAAAAACACCCCCACAGAATGATGCTGCCACCACCATGCTTCACTGTTGGGACTGTATTGGACAGGTGATGAGCAGTGCCTGGTTTTCTCCACACATACCGCTTAGAATTAAGGCCAAAAAGTACTATCTTGGTCTCATCAGACCAAAGAATCTTATTTCTCACCATCTTGGAGTCCTTCAGGTGTTTTTTTAGCAAACTCCATGCGGGCTTTCATGTGTCTTGCACTGAGGAGAGGCTTCCGTCGGGCCACTCTGCCATAAAGCCCCGACTGGTGGAGGGCTGCAGTGATGGTTGACTTTCTACAACTTTCTCCTATCTCCCGACTGCATCTCTGGAGCTCAGCCACAGTGATTTTGAGTTCTTCTTTACCTCTCTCACCAAGGCTCTCCCCCCCCCGATAGCTCAGTTTGGCTGGACGGCCAGCTCTAGGAAGGATTCTGGTCGTCCCAAACGTCTTCCATTTAAGGATTATGGAGACCACTGTGCTCTTAGGAACTTTAAGTGCAGCAGAAATTTTTTTGTAACCTTGGCCAGATCTGTGCCTTGCCACAATTCTGTCTTTGAGCTCTTCAGGCAGTTCCTTTGACCTCATGATTCTCCATAGGCGTGCGCACAGGGTGTGCCGGGTGTGCCCAGGCACACCCTAATCACCCCGTGCACATTAGTGTTATCACTCTGTGTAGCAGCAGAAATAGGGGAAAGATCTCCCTCTTACCGTCTCTGCCATAAGAGAAGTGTTTATGCTCTTCTCTTTCACTGTGCCGGAAGGGAGCTCAATGTGCCGGGGTCATATATATGTAGATACCCACACACGCATGTGTGTTTGAGCTCAAAGGTGCACACCCTAATGCAATAGGCTGCGCACACCTATGTGATTCTCATTTGCTCTGACATGCACTGTGAGCTGTAAGGTCTTATATAGACAGGTGTGTGGCTTTCCTAAACAAGTCCAATCAGTATAATCAAACACAGCTGGACTCAAATGAAGGTGTAGAACCATCTCAAGGATGATCAAAAGAAATGGACAGCACCTGAGGTAAATATATGAGTGTCACAGCAAAGGGTCTGAATACTTAGGACCATGTGATATTTCAGTTTTTCTTTTTTGATAAACCTGCAAAAAATGTCAACAATTCTGTGTTTTTCTGTCAATATGAGGTGCTGTGTGTACATTAATGGGGAAAAAAAATGAACTTAAATGATTTTAGCAAATGGCTGCAATATAACAAAGAGTGAAAAATTTAAGGGGGTCTGAATACTTTCCATCCCCACTGTAAAACAAAGTTGATAGGAGAGTGATAATTTGAATCTTTAAATCTAAATGGCTGTTTTGAAAATCAGAATATGGTGGGCCTGTTATATTTAATAATTCCAGATCAATGAGTCTACTAGATAGACTTTGCAGAACCTATGTTATGTTGCCTTGCAATGGAACAGTTAATAGAATAACAAATGCTACAGTCATATATTTTGTAACCCGTAGCTAATCCTACTTATCACCCACTCTTACCTTTCCTGCATTGCCTTGGTTACCAGCTAAGGTTTAAATGACTGAATACAAAAGGTCAGTCTAACCAAAGCTGACATTTCTGCTGTTGGATTGATTTAATTACTGGCTGTAGGGTTACAGCACATATACGAAAATCCAAAAACAAAAATGTAATTTTTTGCAGTTTATCAGTCCTTAGATGTGGTGGCTGCATTTTTTCCCCCTTTATTTTCACCTGGTGATTTGGCCCGTACACATGTCCTGTCTTAGGGTGGCTATATTCACTCCTCCACTGTATGCATGGGGGAGCAAGGAGGAGCTAAGTAACCACTCTTGAAGAGAAGCACTGTCACCCTGTGGTGGGGTTAGTGTTATGCCTCGTTTCCACTGAGCGCATCGGTTCGGTTCGGTACGCTATTTTGAGTGTTTCCATTATGAAAGCGGCCCATACAACCGAACCGTACCATTCAGGGTCCTGCTTCAGATGTGGGGCCATAGAAAATGGTACGGTTCGGTTAGGGCGGAGCTACGATACATTCCACTGATTGGCGGACGTGTGACGCCATGCTAGGTATTTTTTCTAAACCCACGTATGGCCCCTGGCAGTCCGACTTGCAGTGGAAACGCTCACCTGAATAGACCGGACCATTCTAGGCCTTCCACACTCTACCCACCCAAACCGATCCGCTCAGTGGAAACAAGGCATTAGATGGACTAGTAGAATTAGATGGACTTTACATAAGTGACTATGACTAACAAATTGAAGCTGAACTCCAGCTAACACCTTAACCACTTCAGCCCCGGAAGGATTTACCCTCTTCCTGAGCAGAGCCCTTTTTGCGATACGGCACTGCGTCGCTTTAACTGACAATTGCTTTAACTGACCTACTTTTTTTTCCCACAAATGGAGCTTTCTTTTAGTGGTATTTGATCACCTCTGCGGTTTTTATTTTTTGCGCTATAAACTAAAAAAAAGAGCGACAATTTTGAAAAAAAAAGCAATATTATTTACTTTTTGCTATAATAAATATCCCCCAAAAATATATATAAAAAAAATCTCTTTCTCAATTTAGGCCGATATGTATTCTTCTACATATTTTTGGTAAAAAAAAAAATCGCAATAAGCATATATTAATTGGTTTGTGCAACAGTTATAGCATTTACAAAATAGGGGATAGATTTATGGCATTTCTATTATTAATTTTTTTTTATTAGTAATGGCGGCGACCTGCGATTCATATCGTGACTGCGACATTATGGAGGACACATCGGACACGTTTGACACCATTTTGGGACCATTGTCATTTATACAGCGATCAGTGCTATAAAAATGCACTGATTACTGTGTAAATGACACTGGCAGGGAAGGGGTTAAGCACTAGGGGGTGGATGGGGGCGATCAAGGAGTTAGGTGTGTCCTAGGGAGTGATTCTAACTGTGTGGGGGGGGGGCTACCACTGACATGACAGCGATCACTGCTCCCGATCACAGGGAGCAGTTATCTCTGTCATGTCACTAGGTAGAACGGGGAAATGCCTTGTTTACAAAGGCATCTCCCCATTCTTCCGCTCCGTGACAAGATCGCTGGTCCCCCCACGGTCACTGAGTATGTGGTGGACGCACGCGCATGCCCACAATGCCGCAATTTAAAGGGGATGTACCTGTGCGCCCATTTGCCCAGCTTTGCCATTGTGCCGGCGTACATCATTGTGTGCTGGTTGGCTAGTGGTTAAAGTGGTATTAAACCCAAAACCAAAAATGTATTGTATTGCAGCGTACCAGTCATGTGGAGGCTACATCCATTTTCTTTTCTTTGGCTTTTTTCCCTGTTTTCACCTGGTGATCTGGTTAGTAGCACACCTCCTGTATTAGTGAGACACAACTCTGGAGGAATGAGCACATGAGGCACAGCAGGCAGCAGCATTACCAGTCTGGAGGGGGGGGGGGGTGTGTTCAATATATTAGCAGCTTTAGATACACTAGTGAATTGAAGCCAAACTCCAGCTCACACCTTATAATCAGTTACAGCAAACTTTTTTTTCTTTTCTTTAGGGATAAAGGTTTTGCATGAATAAATAAATACTGATCATTTTAATCTTAGTGTTAAATGGTTGGTCTCATCCATGTAACTAATACATTCTACCGGAGAGCTTGGACTTTTGGAAACAGACTTATTGGCTGGATCATCAGATGGAAACAGAAGAAAGTACTAATGCAGCCATCACATCTAAGAATTTGTAATCTGCAATATAATAAATGTTGCTTTTGGGTTTAATACTGCTTTAAAGGATAAGTTCACCATTCTGAACATGTTATATTTTACATCCATAGAACACTCATACAACATGTACAGACATCTCAAGTCTCCCGCGAGCCGCAGGAGTCTCCTGCATTTGGCTGCGGGCTCCCGGACACCCGCAAGCGCAGGGCGATCTCCCGGCTGGGTCTGTCACTCAGCTACAGACAGACAGAACAGCCCGAACGGCCGCTCTGTCTGTGGCTGAGTGACAGGCGGCGGTAAGGCGCTGCGAGCTGAGGCAGAGGGGGGGGGGACGACAGCCCATACTACTGTCCCCAGTCTGCTTTGGCTGCTGCATGGGTACTTTTTTTCGTCCAGTCAATTCAGCAGGGAAGGAGGGGGGTGGGCGGAGGCAGTGACGTTGTTATGAAGGGGCAGGGGGGTGTGGGCCGCATCCGGGTGACATCTGTGGGCAGCGGCATCGCACGATCCACACACCCCACTGATCTGTGTCTCTCCCTCCCCGAAATGTTACCCTGGCTCTCGGCTCAGATCGGTACCCCGCCCCTCCAGCCCTCTGCACTGCAGCTCCTCCCACACTATTGTACACAGGATGGATGAGGGAGTCCATGGAGGGACACGCCGCTGTTCATATCCCACGCTGTTCTGAGGTCTGAACAGTGTACTGTATTTGTACATGGAGAAATGCTGGGGGCGCTATGGGAGGGGGAACTACTAGCACAAGTGAAGGGGGGGTCTGCACTGAGGGGGTTTATGCTGAGGGAGGGGGATCTGCACTGAGGGAGAGGGGTCTGCACTGAGGGAGAGGGGTCTGCACGGCAGGAGGGGGTCTGCACTGAGCGAGAGGGGTCTGTACTGAATTCGCTGACTGGGATGCCTCAACAGCCCCGTTGCAGCCAGACCCCAGGCTCCAGGACCATCAGCCAGACCCTTGGCCCCAGCAGCCAGACCCCAGGCCCCATCAGCCAGACCCCCGGACTAGCAGCCCAGCTCCAGCAGCCGGACCCCAGGCCCCAGCAGCCAGACCCCAGGACCAGCAGCCCAGCTCTAGCAGCCAGACTCTAGCAGCCAGACCCTTGGCCCCAGCAGCCAGACCCTTGGCCCCAGCAGGCAGAATCCAGGCTCCAGCAGCCAGACCCCAGGACCAGCAGACCAGCTCCAGCAGCCAGACCCTTGGCCCCAGCAGGCAGAATCCAGGCTCCAGCAGCCAGACCCTAGGACCAGCAGACCAGCTCCAGCAGCCAGACCCCAGGCCCCAGCAGCCAGCCTGACCCCAGGACCAGCAGACCAGCAGCCAGAATCCAGGCTCCAGCAGCCAGACCCCAGGACCAGCAGCCCAGCTCCAGCAGCCAGACCCTAGCAGCCAGACCCCAGGACCACCAGCCCAGCCCCTGTGTGATCAGGCTGCATTTCATGGGCACTGGTAAGGCTGCATTTCATAGGCACTGGTATAGCTGCATTTAATTGGCACTGGTAAGGCTGCATTTTATTGGGGGGGGGGGGGGCGTCGGCACCGGCGCAAAGCGTCACCTCCCTGAAATGAGTTTGAAACCTCCCTGAAATGATTTTTTGTAGGTTGGGATGTCTACATGTAACATGTTCAGCATCTGACCCCTCTCCCCCTAATCCCCCTCGTGACAGCGAGCCAGGAATCTTCTCCCGCCACTCATTGTCACAATTTAAAGAGAGCACGGCCCTGCCCACATGGCAGTGTCATTCATTCACAGATCCCTGGGAATCAATGAACTACAAGTACCGACAGCCTTTGCGGCTGTCGGCTTGTAATTCTCAAACTACCAGGGCTCTGTTGAGTGCTCTAGGTAGTTCATTGAGCTACCTGTCATTCAGTAACTGTCTGTCCTTATTGGAGGTACGGGCAGACAGCTACACAGACAGTTCGTAGGACCGTGGCATTACACCCATGATCTGTTGATAATGGGTGCAATGCTTGACAGGTCCCTAACAAAAGATAATAAATGCATATTTTTTTACCTGCAAAAAAATGTGCATTTTGTTTTTTTTGTAAAGGTGAACTTATCCTTTAAGCAATTATAGAAACCGATTTTTTCCCATTTGGGGATAACATTTTTATCTAAATAAAAGCTGACAATTTTAAGCACCTCTATCAGTGGCCCGTATTAGGCCGACAGCAGGCTAAAGTCCACTATCGGCTGACGTGGCTTCGCCAGTCCAGACTCTGGGGAGATCCTGACTTTAATGTCAAAATCCACCCAGTTGCCTGGATCGGCAGCTGGCTCAGCCTCTCAGCGAACCAGTCCAGTGAGCGCTGGAGGGGCAGAGCAGAGTAGTCACCGGCTCTCTGCTCAGTAAAGATCGAGAACTGAGTAATCAGCAGTCTTTGATCACTGAGTTCTCAGTCTTAAGCCTGGTACACACTAATGCCGCGTACACAAGGTCAGATTTTCGGACGGGAAATGTTCCGACTGTTTGTAGGCTGCATCGGACATTTTCCGTCGGAATTTCCGCCAAACAAAATTTGAGGTCTGCATCTCAAATTTTCCGACAACAAAATCCGTTTTCATACATTCCGATCGTGTGTACACAATTTTGACGCACAAAGTTCCACGCATGCTCGGAATCAAGCAGAAGAGCCGCACTGGCTATTGAACTTCATTTTTCTTGGCTCGTTGTACGTGTTGTACGTCACCGCTTTCTTGGCGATCAGAATTTCCGACAAGATTTGTGTGTATGCAAGACAAGTTTAAGCCAACATCCGTCGGAAAAAAAACATGGATTTTGTTGTCAGAATGTGCGATCATGTGTACGCGGCATAATAGGTTTTTTTTTTTGGTCAACCCAGAAAAAAATCTGACAGCTCCGGTTGGAGTCACTTTACTAACAGTCCATTAGTACAGCGATCTCCTCCGCTGAGCTGTTGTGTTCTGACGGGGTCGGCCCCCACGCCAGAACACTCTGTGAGCGCTCTCAGCCATTAACTGGAGAAGCCAGCCAAACGGCTGAGATACACATGGGCCGAATGTCGGATGGTTTTTATTGAACCACATGTAGAAAATGTGTGATAAACAAACCATATAGTCAAGTAGTCAGGGGTGGCCCATCCATTATATTGGATTCCAATCATGGATTCCAATGGGAGGGGGTGGGTTTTTTTTAAGCATGTGATTAGAGCCAGAGGCTCTAATAGTCTTAAAAAAAGTGTGGGCTCGGGGAGCAAGCACTGCACACCCCCCCCCCTCCCCCCGAGGCTATCCAGTTGTGTGACAGTAGCGAATGAATATTCAGTATTTTCACACTGAATCTCCTCCCCGCCAATCAGAAAGTGGATCATGAGACCCATTTCCCGATTGGCCAAAACAACAAGCAATCCTGTTGGACCACAGCGAGGAGAGAGGAGGAGGGAGGAGACGAGGAAGCTACCGGAGGAGACGCATGGGTCAAAGCCGCCTCCTGGAGGGAAGCGCTGCCTGGGGGTAAGTGCGGTGAATGGGCTCATCGACCAACCAGGGTGGGGTGGGGGGTGCACTGTTTTTCCCGCTCCACCTGAAATATACCACCAGCCGCCACTGCAAGTAGTACACAGTAGCTGACAAGTGTCCAAGTGTTATAATTCCAATAAAGTGCTTTGTTCTTCTTTAGTGTAAACAATGAATCTCTGTGCTTCCACCAATTACCTCAGTACTCACAGAACTCTCACCTCATTGCCACATAATAAAAGCCTTAAAGCGGAGTTCCACCCAAAAATGTAACTTCCACTTTTCCAGTTCCTCCCCCCCTCCGGTGTCACATTTGGCACCTTTCGGGGGGAGCAGATACCTGGATAATACAGGTATTTACTCCCACTTCTGGCTATAGATCGCCACAGATTCCGCAGCGATCTACGCCATGTCCGTGCTGTGACCGGCGGCTCCTGAGTGCATGCGTGGGAGTAACGTCCTTACGGCTCTGGCCAATCACAGTGCCGGAGCCCGCAAACCTGGAAGAAACTCTGAACGACATGTCGCCAGTCACAGCGGTGTACGGGGACCGCTGCAACAGCGTCAATCTAAAGTACGTATTTCATAATGAGCTAGTATGCGATGCATACTAGCTCATTATGCCTTTGTCTTACAGAGTTTTTTTGTTTCTTTGGGTTTACAACTGAATGAATGAGTAACTTGTATAGCGCTACATATACGAACTAAATCGCCTCAAGGCGCTTTTGCCACCAGTGTCCATCTGGGTCTTCAGAAGAGATGGGTCTTGAGCTTCTTCCTGAAGGCCAGATGTTTTTTTTCCAAGCGAATGTCCGTGGTTAGAGCGTTCCATAGCCGAGGTCCTTGGACTGTGAAATTTCCCTCGCCTTTTGACTTATAACGGGCCTTGGGGATGTGGAGGAGGTTCTGATTAAGACCAGCCTCTTGGGATGAAGCCAAATGGAAGCAGAAGGTTCGTACTGAGGAGTGTGTGTAAATGGAGCTTTGAGAAGATCCCCCTTCAAGGTGCACTGTCAATACAGATGACTCTACAAGTTGTCTAGTGGCAGTGCATCATGAAACTAAGAAACCTGATTGCTCTGAGTGTTGCCAAACTTTCCCCCACACGATAGACTGTCATCCATGATATATACTGTAAGTGTACTAAGAAGATCACCAGAAGGTTTACCAGTAGGAATGTGCTGAACAGCTGTAGGACTGTGGGCTGCTATAGATTTGTGCCAAGCAGTGATTAAGTCTAAGAACAAAATCAACCAACATTCCATGCATTTAGGTGGTGTTGTTCTTCCTGTTAGAGGGAAACTATAAAAGTTTTAAGTCAAATGTATATTTTGTCTCTTTTTATTTATAAATGTTAAATTATTTTACCATTTTTTACCATTAATATAAAATCTATATTTTACAAATAAACATTTAATATCAAGCTGCATCCTGGACACTGCAATTCAGAGATTATGGGTTTTCTAAAAAGAGAGAGCAACAGAATCTGTTTGCCTTCCAACTCTCTCTCTCTCTCTCTCTCTCTCTCTCTCTCAACTCAATTACCTATGGCTTCTGTGAACAGAGCAGCGAGGAAGGGAGAAGACACTGCTTTGACCCAATAATAATTAAAAAAATAATATTTTTGCCTTTAAAATCATTTTAAAACGCTGAGAATCCACTAAAGAAGCATAACAGAAGCATAGTAAATCCCCATGGGAAAGCATTACAATAAGGAATGAAATAAACATTTTTTATCCTTTTTCAAGGCACTGTATATGCCGTAAATAAAATTAATAAACAGGTATCAATGAAGGGTCATCTCCAACTATTCCACTTATATTTTATCGGTACTAGCAAATGTGTGCCTATTCCAGAATGGTAAAAGCTGGGGATTTGACAAACAGAAATGTCTTAGCGGGCAGTATATACAGAGTGGCAAGGGTATGACAGCGAACATTTTATCTAAAACAGGAGTGTGGAGGGTATGCCAGGAGGCAATATATGCAGAAGGATAGTACAGAGTGTATGAGAGCAGGTAGTATCTGCAGGAGGGGGGTGTAGAGGGCATGAAAGTGGGCAGCATGTGCAGGAGAGGAGTGCAGAGGGTATGACAGTGGGCAGTATGTGCAGGCAAATAAAGGGTGTGGCAGTGGGTAGTATGTGTAGGAGAGGATTGCAGAAGGCATGACAGTGGGCAGTGTGTGCAGGCGAGGAGTGTAGAGGGTATGACAGTGGGCATTTTGTGCAGGCAAGGATTATAGAGGGTATGACCGTGGTCAGTATGTGCAGGCAAGGAGAGTAGATGGTATAACAATGGGCAGTATGTGCAGGAGAAGAGTGCAGAAGGTATGACAGTGGGCAATATGTGGCGGGAAGGAGTGCAGAGGGTAGGACAACAGGCAGTATGTCTAAGACTAAGTCTAAAAATGTGGAGGGTATGCCAGGGGCAATATGTGAGAGGAGTGTGGAAGAGCGTACAGAGTGTATGAGAGCAGAAAGTACTTGCAGGAGAGGATTGTGAAGGTTATGACAGTGGGTGGTATGTCCAGGGGAGGAGTGTGGAGGGTATTACAGTGGGCAGTATGTTCATTAGAGAATTGTGGAAGGTATTATAGCAGGTAGTATATGTAGGAGAGGGGTGTAGAGGGTATGACAATGGGCAGGAGAGGAGTGCAGAACAAATGACAGTGGGCTGTATGTCTAAGACTAATGCCCCGTACACACGGTCGGATTTTCCGATGGAAAATGTCCAATCGGAGCGTGTTGTCGGAAATTCCGACCGTGTGTGGGCTCCATCGGACATTTTCCATCGGATTTTCCGACACACAAAGTTGGACAGCAGGAGATAAAATTTTCCGACAACTAAATCCGATCGCGTCAATTCCGACCGTGTGTGGCCTGTTCCGACGCACAAAGTGCCACGCATGCTCAGAAGAAATTCCGAGACGGGACAGCTCGTTCTGGTAAACTTAGCGTTCGCAATGGATACAGCACTTTCGTCACGCTGCAATGTTAAAAATGGTTTAATACAGCGCACTCTCTTCTTCTTTATAATGTGACAAGAATTAAGTAGTTTTGCTGCTCATATTCACACACACTTCTCACAAACTTTTATTTGTGTTTTTTTAGTGGGATTCCCTAAATATATTGTTATTAGTTGTCACATCTGACAGTTTTATATTATTTTTTTTTTTTTTTTGGATTTTCAGCCCTTTTTTTTCTTTAATGTTTGTATTTTTTCCAAGGCTGATCTTTGTTCAATGTTATTTTTATTTTTACTCCAGAATATTTTTGGGTGTGTTTTGTGTGTCAAGTTACCCCAACACCATTGATATCTTGTATTATTTAATCTCCAGGAGATTGTTTGGTGTTGGTGTCCCTTGTTCATTTCACATTGTATATTTGAAATGTACCTGAATCCTCACAAACAAACTGTCCTTTTTGAAGTAAAACACATAGGAGAGTATAATTCAAAACAAAAATCCTTTATTAAGGGATCAGAACCAAACAAAGAGGAAGGCAACACTGGATCAACAGGAGAAATTAGCGAAGCCTGGGACCCCCACGGCAGACATCAATTCTTCAACATCAAAATTGGTGGCCTGAGGAGTCCATATGTAAGGGAGGGCAGTCTGGTCCAGAATTCGCAGACATCCGGATAGCAGCAGATGACATCTGTGTCCCCAGGCTGTGGTACCACAAGAGGCTGTATCTTTTGGCTGACCAGACTGAACCCAGGGCAATCACTGTCTGGTCTTCCTTCCACACTTCCTTCCGGGCTGTGGCTGTGCAGTTGGAGATGTGGCAGGAGGAGGAGTAGGACCTGGAGGAGGACTGGGAGGACCTGGAGGAGGACTGGGGGGACCTGGAGGAGAGGGAGGAGGAGGAGGAGGACCTGCAGGAGGAGGAGGAGGACCTTCACAAAGGTGTGTCTGAGGTGTCATTTGGCCCCTCATACCTTTCTCAAGAGCCTCCAATATGAGGGCCTCACACATGACTTGTTGGCCCTCCTCCATCCTCTGCATTTTATATGCAATGAAGGCAGCAATGTTCTCCTCCATGGTGTGGGGTGCTCCCAGGACCTCTGTAGCCCTCCAAAAGAATCCTATAGCAGCCTCCTCTAGGGCACTCCTCCTACTGCCACTTTCTCTTTTCAGGGGGGGTGGAGGGACCTGCAGATCAGCCAGCCGGCTCGGCCCGGCCACCTCCTGGCTGAGACATCCCTGTGTATGAAAAAGGGACATGGTTGTAATGTTTTGCTTCATCAATCCCAATCCTAAATTAGTACTCCCAACTAACATCTAGTTAACATCATTGATTGGACAAGCAGAAATATTTAGAGGAATGCTATACCTGGCTCAATCTGGGCTCCTCCACATGTGGCCTGGAAGGCCCAGGTTGGGCGTCAGAAGCCTCAGCCGGGGGGGAAGGAAGCGTGGAAGGAAGACTGGAGAGGGATGGCCTGGGTTCAGTCTGGCCTGCCAGAAAATGCAGCCTGTCGTAGTACAACATCCTGGGGACATAGATGTCATCTGCTGCTCCGGATCTCTGTGAATCCAGGACTTTCTTGCACTCCCTTAGATATGTGCTCCTCAGGCAACCAATTAATATCTTTAAATAGGTGATGTCTGCCGTGGGGATCACCTGCGTCACAATTTCACACAATTGCACCAGTGCTGCCTTCCTCTTTGTTTGGTTCTTGAAATGGGGGTGGTTAATCTCCCACAGACAGGGCAGCTCCCGTAACATATCTATGAATACTGACATGAAGTCATTATCTTTGAGTAGCATATCCATGTTCACTGCAAGACACAACACAAGACAAAGCCTAATGTCAGACAAAACTCTCCTAATCTTGTTACAATATAGGCCTCAATCTAGAAGCAGTATAGGCACAAGTTTGTCTCTTACCTTCGTTCTTACGATCGGCGCGTCCAATGCTCCTTCCTCCGCTCACAGATCGTACGTGTTACGCTTTATACACACTGCGCATGCGTGTAACTCCGCCCGCCCCTGAGGTTCTTTCTAGTCTATTCCCCGCCCCTTTTCGTTCGGCGCAGTGGGTGAAGAGCACATGGCGGAGTTAGAACAGGTGCATGCTAATTCTAGCAACGAGGAGGAGGAGGAGGAAAGCCCGGATTCGGACACGTCCCGATCCAGAAGGAGACGTTTTAAGGCCACAAATATGTCCTTTGGGGAGATGTTGGAGATGGTCGACATCATGAAGAAGTCCGACTATGACGGAAAGTATGGGCCTTACCCCAACCCCAACATCAGAAAGGCCAAGATCATGGCGAAAGTGGTCAAAAGCCTTCACAGGAATTTCGGGGTACGAAGATCTAAAGATCAGCTCAGGAAGCGGTGGTCGGACCTGAAGTTGAGAGAGCCAGAGCAGTACCGAAAGATCCGGAGAGTGCTGCAAAAAAGTAAGTAGTTGTGCTGTGTTCCTATTCTTTCTGTCTTTATTACGTTCGTGCTGCTCCATATGCTTTTATTAATTGTAACGTTTAAAAGGGCAACTTTAATGTTCATGGGCCCATTATTCGTTCGAATCAAACATTTTTCTTTCGGCCTCTAGAACACCATTGTTTAGGCCATATGCATTTTCCCACATTTTTTTTGGGCCTACTTGGATGCCAAATATTTGTTTGTGTAGATGGGTTTGTTACTAGAATGAAATGCAAACTAGATTGTGTGTAAGGAGAGGACACTGAGCAGCTGTTTTCACATCTGGACACTGGAGCACTAGTGTGGGACACAAGAACACCATTTTTATTAGGGGGCCACACAGGTGCTCCAGTGTATACTATAGGGGGGTCTCCATCTGTGAAGCTTGTACTAAACAGGTAAAGTATTGCAGCTTGACAAAGGGCAATAAAAAAAATACATCTTGGAACTCGGCTAAAATAGACAATTGTACCCCACTTCCAAGCAATGTTTCCTATTTCTAGTTCTGCCATCAAATATCTGTGTGCTAATTATACCATTTTTGTTTTACATAGGGGAGAAAAGACTCGGAGGACACCCCTCATCCGAGGAGACCAGAGACCCCCCACCTCTGGAAGAAGGGGAACTTACACCAACACAAGCTGAGCAGGAGGATGAAGAAGATGTGGTGGAGATTGGCACCACAACAGGTGAGTGTCTGCGACCACAGGCTCAGGTAAAAGAGATGGATGGTGGCAGATTTTTGAGACCAGTTTTTTTTTTTCTTTATCTCTTTTTAGGTGATCGTGATGTGAGGGATAGAGAACGCTTTACTTCAGAAAGTGCCCAGATCCTGATCGGGGAGATCATGGGGTGTAATGCCGAACTGCAAAACATCCAGCAAAAAATCCATGATGTTATTAAAAAAAATAATAACATCATTGATGTTTTGGGGCGAATTTAAAACCCCACAAAATCACTTTTTGTATTGTGGTTCAATCTTTTAAATTTTTTTGCAATGTTTTGAAAAGCCAAATTTGGAGGATGCACACAGTGTGCCAACATGTGCTATCTGCCATCACGGGAGATCAATGGACGCGTTTTGGGGGTGCAACCCCTTCCTCAATTATAAAGTCGCGTTGAGGAAGGGCTTGCTCCCCCAAAACACGTCCCTTGATCCCCCCTGATGGCAGATAGCACATGTTGACATTGGGAAATTGGTGTGCATCTTCCAAATTTGGCTTTTCCAGGGGTGATTTCCACCCATCTGAACGCTATATCAAACCCAGTTCCTAAATACTGATGTCTGATATAGCCTTCAGGTTTTACCTAATGTGAACTTTGCAAGTTCAAGTTTTTTGGCTTTCTTGTTGGTTTTACACAGGCCTGTTTTATCTGAAATGGACATTTCGATTTTTGATAATGCTACTGCAAAAATTGTTATACAACAAACATGTTGGTTTGTTTTAAAAACCTTTGGTAAATGCACATGTGATTGTGCAGGTATAAAAAAGTGGCTTACTCAAGAATGTGTGGATTATTGTCTCAACACTACAACACTTTTGGGGTGATGTAATAGCTGTTTTATGCAAAAGTGGGGGTTTGTTCCTAAGGGCAAATCCTCTTTGCACTACAAGTGCAGTTTCAGTGCAGTTGCAAATGCACTTGTAGTGAAATGTGTTTTTGCATTTAGGAAATAACAGCCAACAGTGCTTTGTATAAGGTTACCCAATCACGACATTTTCTGCACTCAAAACATTTCTGTCAGGGTCAGCTAAAACAAACACAAGCAGTAAATGTCCACAAAGATTTTCTTTTTTTTTTTTTATTTTAAAAAGGCTTCACATATTGTCTGGCATATTGATAGCCCCCCTACCCGCAAAGAACTCCAGGTAGCGTAACCGGACATCACGGGCACTCAGGGAGGGCAAGCCAGGACGGCCACTTTCAAGCGCCGTCAGTGTGGTTTGATGTAGGATTCCGGCCTCAGGCCCAACTGAGCCAGCATAGTTGGCCGAATGTTTCCGTAAAAAGTTATGGAGAACACAGCACGCAAGTATTATATGGTTCAGTTTATACTCTGCCATATGGATAGGTGTCAGAAATAGGCGGAACCGGCTGGCCAGGATTCCAAATGTGTTCTCCACCACTCTACGGGCTCTGGCCAGCCGGTAATTAAAAACCCTCTGTTCCGGGGTGAGGGTCCTCATCGGGAATGGCCTCATCAGGTGGTCCCCCAGCGCAAATGCTTCATCAGCAACGAACACAAATGGGAGTCCTTCCACATTGTCCTCTGGAGCTGGCAAGTCCAAGCTGCCATTCTGGAGACGCCTGTAGAACTCCGTCTGGGCGATGACTCCACCATCGGACATCCGGCCATTCTTCCCCACGTCCACATACAAGAAGTCGTAATTAGCCGACACCACCGCAACATCACTATACTATTAAACCCCTTGTAATTATAATAGTACGACCCCGAGTTGGGTGGTGGGACGATGTGGACGTGTTTCCCATTAATTGCCCCTCCGCAGTTAGGAAAGTCCCACCGCTGGGCAAAGTGGGAGGCCACAGTCTGCCATTCCTGTGGCGTGGAAGGAAACTGTTGAGGAAAAAACAATAAACATTACTATTTTTACTCTGAAACATGGCAAGCAGATTAGACACAAACATTATGGGGCAACCTCCAGATAGCATTTATTAAGGGGAATTTAACAAGGCCAAAGTATAAGGTACACCTATCATATTCCCCCCCCCCCTCTCATGGGCCATTTCTAACATTATGGGGTGTGTGGAAATCTTGGACAGGTAACCCTCTTCACTTCATTGAGAGATGAATGCCTAAATAATGGGTCTTACTTGGAACAGCCCCTCCTTAGTTACACTATTGGCAGCCCACTGGACAGGTAAGAAGTGTCATAATACAAAGATATAAATACACACTGTACACATTTGAGGACATTTGGACATTCTGCTATTACCTATCAAGATAATAATAGGATACAAAAACTTTAAACAGTACCATTGGAAAGTATACAGGCAGGCCCTTGCACTACATACTTTGGGTAATTCAGCCATAAATCTGACCACAAAAGAGATGGGTATAGTGTGTATGGGTTTGGCAAAGTCAGCAGATAGATGATTGAGGATAGAGAATTGGGATCAGCTGACTTAGCAGTTGGGGGAGGGAGGGTTACTAAAAATTATTTTGGGACACCACAAAAAAAAGCCTCTGGCACTCTGCCTGAATTTAAATCAAAAATAACATTACCAAACATTTTAGGGAGTGTTTGGGGTAAAGCACTACTATGGAGCTGAAAAAAAACATTGTTAAGTGACTACATGAGGTGAATATAGGGCAGGAGACACCATGCTGGGGAGGTTATTGAAGGGCAAATATGTATGAAGGACCTAAAATAATAATTACATAAAAATCCAGCATGCATGAGGACAAAGGGGACATTCACAGCATATTACAAGCAATATGGGAATGAGGAAAGAAATACAATATATTATCAAACATTAAAGACAATAAAATGTGATATAAAAGGATAAAAATCTTACCTTCATATACTCCTTCTGCAGGACCTGTATGATGGCAGAACTGGTCTCTGGGATGATGATACCCAGAGCCTGGGGGGAGATGGCTGTTGAGAACTTCAAGTCCTGCAGACTTCTCCCTGTGGCCAAATACCGCAGGGTAGCGACCAGCCTCTGCTCCGGAGTGATGGCTTGCCTCATGCAGGTATCCTGCCTGCTGATATAGGGGGTCAGCGAAGCCAACAAACGGTGAAACACGGGGTCCGTCATCCTGAGAAAGTTCCTGAAATCATCAGGATTATTCTCACGGATCTCACGGAGCAAAGGCATATGACAGAACTGGTCACGCTGAAGCAACCAATTCTTGGTCCATGAACTTCTCCCCACCCTGTTCATGGACTGGACTTGTGTCAAGGTCAGGACCCCAACACCAAGCCCCCGCACAGCACGAACTCTACGAGGAGTACGCATATGAAACATGGCTAGTAAACGGTCGGCTGCTCAGAACGAAGTAACAGAACGCACTGAAGAACAGCAAGGCCTGTGAAGAGCGACCTGAAAAACAGCAACGAGCAGGCAAGATCACACAGAAAACTCTGATACGAACTGACTGCACGCACTGAAGAGCAGATACAAACCCACAAGCACAAACTGAACGGCAGAAAACGATCTGAAAGCCATGAGTCTGAAAAGGCGCGAATCGTCTCTCACCAAACTTTTACTAACACGAGATTAGCAAAAGGAGCCCAAAGGGTGCCGCGCTTGGTTCTGAACCGGCCTTTTCTAGTCTCGTCGTACGTGGTGTACGTGACCGCGTAGTTGGCGATCGGAAATTCCGACAACTTTGTGCGACCGTGTGTAGGCAAAACAAGTTTGAGCCAACATCCGTTGGAAAAAATCCTAGGATTTTGTTGTCGGAATGTCCGAACAAAGTCCGACCGTGTGTACGCTTTATAAGTCTAAGAACGTGGAAGGTATGCCAGGGGGCAATATGTGCAGGAGAGGAATGTGGAAGAGAGTAAGGAGTATATGAGAGCAGTATGTACAGGAGAGGAGTGTGAAGGGTATGACAGTGGGCAGTATGTGCTGGACAGGAATGTGAAGGATATGACAGTGGGAAGTATGTACTGGAGAAGTGTGAAGGGTAGGACAGTGAATACTGTATGTGCTGGAGAAGAGTGTAAAGGGTAGGATAGTGGGCAGTATGTGCTGAAAAACAGTGTGGAGGATAGGACAGTGGGCAGTATGTGTAGGAGAGGAGTGCAGAGGGTATGACAGTGGATATTACTTGTAGAAAAGGAGTGCACAGCATGTATAGAGGACAACATGTGCAGGAGATGAATGTAGGGGGTATGGCAGTAGGCATAACAGTAAATCTTTTGACTCACAAATGGTGGCTACCGACCTTTCCAAATCTGCAACAAAATCACTACAAAAAAAATGGGCATAGCAATACAGGTGTCACCAAAACCAATGTCCCCATTGGAAGATTTATCCTTACCACCTATTCCTGTGAAAATTTTTTTAGACTTCCCATCACTTTCTTACTGGCCAAATTGGTCACCGGGACAAATAGAGAGGGTCAATCTACCGGTGGGCAGAAAGGGGGATAGCACAGAAAGCAATAAAAACTTGCCCAGGGTTATAACCCTTACCTGCTCCAAAATTAAAGGAAGGGATCGCAAAAATGTTTGAATACAGGCAACATTGAGTCTCCATGTATCTGCAACTATTAAAGTTGGAAATATTTCCCAACTGTTATGAAAAGTGAAACAAGAGCAGTAATGATTTATAAAGTTGATGATTTTACTATACTTTCTACTGTATATCATATGTACTAGAAAGGTGAAGCTTTATCTTAACATAATCAATGCTGAAAAACATGCAGAGTTAATGGTTCCCTTTTATTGATTTCACGAGAGATGATATTGAAATGTGTACAGGAACAGTGTTTTATATGTAACCTTTTAGGTTTCTAAAAGCTGTTAAAGCAATAACCTTTGTCTATTGCCATAATAACAGAAGAGATCATAATATCTCCGACATTATACGAGGATGTCATTAAACAATCCAATTTTTGTAAAACGCAAATACATTAAAAACGTACTTATTAAAAGGTACGATGGAATCAGAACTAAGCATTAGAGTAAACATGACCTGACCAGGCCTACATCATTTCTAAAATAACGACAGTGCTGAAGTGAAACACATTGTGGTTTCTGCGAGTAATTGCATTACTATTCAGTTCCTGTGGGGCCCTACTTGGATTTTAAGCTGTAAACAGGGCATCAACCTGTGCCTGGAGAGAAATATCAAATATACAAATGTCAGAATCTGCATTGCCTCCTAAAACATGAGCATTTAACAGTTGAAGGACAGGAGATTGGACTTAAAAATTCAAGGCAGCATTAAAAATAAAAAAACAACTCGACTGCAGTACTCACCTCCTATCTGGCTCTTTTGCCCTGCAGCATTTTTTTCCCACCACAAGATGTCCTCAGTCATCTGGATTAAATGATGCCTGGAAGACTGAGGACATATTATGAGTTTGGGGTATCATGGAGGTGCACCCAATGAGGGGATGGCAGCACAGAGCCTTGCACTTACAATGTATTGATGCAGAGAATGCCACTTACGTCATCACGCTAGTGCTGCTTTCTGCATCACTGAGGACTGCCCTAGAAAACCGAAAAGGATTACTTGGTCATCCTGGAGCAATCTGTAAGTTAAATATTTAAATCATAAAATACTGCTAGAGGGCACCTGGGGGGGGGGGATCAAGGGATCCAAGTGGTAGGTATAAACTGGTAAGCACATACAGTATTTACCAGTGGTGGACAAATTGAAAATAATTGTGGTGAATTTAGCACATCACCCAACATCTTAAGAGAGCCAGACAATGGTAATGTTTTTCTGAGGTGCGTTGCATTGTGTTAGACAGCCCATTTAAGTTTAATGGTCTGTAATGCACCCCAATACCCAAACATATCGAGCCTGCTGCATTTCTCACACTGATGCAAAGTGGAGCAACACACTAACGCTCCATACCTGCATTACTGTGCCATTTAGTTTGATCTGTTGTATTTCAGACGACTTTTTTAAAAAAGTTGCAAACCCCAAAATCAGATTTTTCAAATGGTAAGTCCTACGGAAGTCAATGTGACTCCAAAAAAGTGTGTTTTAGAGCAGCAAATGATGCGCAATTGCGCAGAATGGTTAGGGAAGCTCCAGGCAGCTCGAAAAAGACGATGGGGCTTAACATGGTAAGAGCCACTTGTAAGAGCAGAAGTCCCTACCGCCGTTCCTGAACTGTTAGAACACTATCCTGCTTGCTGAAGCCAAACCCTCCGCCATCTTGTTCCCCACTCCATGCCAGAGGCCCCCACACAACATTCCCGGTCGTTGACCTTTACAACCCCAAAGGAAGAAATGGCCACACGTAAACGTAGTTTTGCTGCACTTTACTGGTGGCATTCAGAAAATGGCATCACAGTCACATCACTAAGACATACACTCTGGAGTCACTTAACATTACACAGTCAATCACATCTAGTGGACAGTCCACAGTAGTCACAAATGAAAGCATATGCAGTACCTCAACAGCCATCTCCCGTACTGTCTCTCTTATACCCAGGGCCGTTAGTACTCACAGGACTGTGCTCTCTGTTTTCACCTTCTCACTAAGTACACCTCTCCCGGGACCCTCCAAGGTAGCAGCCTCACATAGGGCTCTCACATCCTGGCCTAAAAGGCCTTTTGCAATCCACCCTAGCCCCCACTTCTATAAGGGACAGAAAGACCACAGCTGGCTCCTCCTGAGTACAGGCCCACTACTGGCCTCCTGCTCTATCCAGGGCCTACACAAGCTGTTTAAATCCTCATAGCTGTGGAGTATTTAGCTTCCACACCCCAAGAGCAGTTAGCGCTCCGTCTAATCTGGCTTATAACAGGGCACTGACTCACTCATGACATCACTGCAGGGGAATTCTACCTAAAAGGGGGGCCTAGCACCTGATGACCTTACTTACTGTAACCAGACACTATTCTGGTACAGAGCCACCTAGTAGCAAAGTAGCTAACTGCACCTGCCTAAACCCTTCCTTTAAAAGTTCTAAAAGGGAGTTTAAAAAGGTTGAAAGGTGGGACACGGAGGCACTGACAGTCGAGCTACGTGTGCCCAGGCATTAGCAGAAGTAGATACAAGGCATAAGCCACTTTTGGAGCAGCCTTTGGTTCCTTTCCCACACAAGCCTTTAAGAATGTGAAATGCCAAACATAACACCGTAATTCAGATTCAACTCTGAAATTTATGAAATTTGATTAGAATCTGAAGTCATCCAATTTTTAGAACCAACTCTGCTCCAATGCCTTCACCATAAAGTATAACAAACCAATGGATAACTGTGGAATCCAGCTGTACACGAGTGACACCTTCAAGTAGTAGTAGCAATACATTTCACATGAATGAGCAAGGTACATACATATCAGCCTAGGCAGCCTAGATCACATGGTCTCTGGCTGCCAATCATTGCTGCAGAGTCTAGTGTTTCCAATCAGCAGTGAGATGGATGAAGAGGATGAACTATCTCTATGTACAGGTGCATCTCAAAAAAATTAGAATATCATCAAAAAGTTCATTTATTTCTGTAATTCAATTAAAAAAGTGAAATACATATATTATATAGACTCATTACACACAGAGTGATGTATTTCAAGCATTTCTTTCTTTTAAGTTTGATGATTATGGCTTACAGCTAGTGAAAATCCAAAATTCAGTACAGTGGAACCTCGGATTGCGAGTAACGCGGTTAACGAGCGTTTTGCAATAGGAGCACTGTATTTTTAAAAAATCGTAACTCGGTTTGCGAATGTTGCCAAAGCGGTGTGCAGTACCACTTTTGGCCTGAGGTGGGGGGCCCTGGAGCCGAGCGGCGCTGTTTGGAAATGCACGGAAAGGCCCGAGTACAGCACAGCTGACCTCGGCAAATCTCGGGTAGGAAGTCAGCTGAAGTGTCCTTGGGCCTTTTCGGCCGTTTCAGAGGCTCTCCGGCGTCCCCCCCCCCCCACCTGGTATTGAATCCCATTGATGTCAATGCGGAATGAATTATTTTAGTTTCCATTGACTTCAATGGGAAAACTCGCTTTCATATTTGAGTACTTTGGATTACAAGCATACTCCTGGAACGGATTATGCTCGTAATCCGAAGTTCCACTGTATCTCAGAAAATTAGAATATTACGTAAGACCAATAAATAAAAGTTTTTTAATAGAGAAATGTTGGCTTACTGAAAAGTATGTCCATGTACAGTATAGTATGCATTTAAATACTTGATCGGGGGGTCCTTTTTGCATGAATCACTGCATCAATGCGGCATGGCATGCAGGAGATCAGCCAGTGGCACTGCTGAGGAGTTATGGAAGTGGCTACCTCCATGTACAGGTGCATCTCAAAAAAATTTAAATATCATCAAAAAGTTAAAGTGGAACTTCAGTAATTTTTTCAACTTTCCATCTATTAAATCTTCTGCCCTTATTGTTTTAAATTTGAATAATAAATCATTTTTTTTCTGCCAGTAAATACCTTATACAGCCCACTTACTGTTTCTTGTCTGGTAAAAAGCCTAGGATTATGACATCATGCACAGCTCTCTCTCTCACTCTCGTGAGAGTTTGCCAGGAAGGGGGGGTGAGTCATAAAAGGGGCCAATGAGAGCTGCAGAGCTGGAGGTGTGCCTCTGTGTGTCCGTGTAAATCCAGGAAGTGAACAGGCAGCAGCTTCAGCTGCCCACAGTTAAAATGGATGCCGCCAGACTCAGTGGAGGGAGATTTCTGCAGCAAATTTGGCAAGTACAGAATCACAGTATATATAAAATAATATGCAAAGTGGTTGGAGGGAAGCTTCAGAATGGCAAAGATGTTTTTATTACAAATTATGTGAGCAGACTGCAGTTACTCTTTAATTTATTTCAGTAATTCAATTCAAAAAGTGAAACTCAACTTTTTGATGACATTCTAAATTTTTTGGAGATGCACCTGTACATGGAGGTAGCCACTTTCGTCATCTTCATCCATCTCACTGCTGATTGGAAACACTAGACTCTGCAGCAATGATTGGCAACCAGAGACCACGTGATCTAGGCTGCCTAGGCTGATATGTACCTTCTGATTCAAGTGTTTTACTTTTTGAACTGAATTACTGAAATAAATTTACTTTTTGATGATATTTACATTTTTTGAGATGCACCTGTACATAGATCACAGTAATTTCTTTGCATGACTATTAGGTCTTTAATAGATTAACACACATTTGCTAGAATACAGTAAAACTCTTCATTTTACAGCTCAGTGTTGTCTGGAATATCTATCTAAATTGTATACATGTGACAGTCTTTATGGCTTTATTCCCCTATAGAGATATGAAATCTGATAATGATGATCTGATACGGCCAGTTCACAAATAGTGTGTCATTGACCAAGCGTACTGCTGTGACCTACAGTGCGATACAAGTATAGGGTTGCCACCTCATCCCTTTAAACCTGAACACATATGAATTACACAGGTTCTGAGACTAATTTAGTGCAGATAAGGCACCAAGTGAGTTTAATTACCACCTTGATCAGCCACAGAACCTGTGTAATCAATACGTATTCGGGTTTAACCACTTCAGCCCCGGAAGATTTGGCTGCTGAATGACCGGGACATTTTTTGTGATTCTGCACTGCCTCGCTTTAACTGACAATGGTGCGTTCGTGCGACGTTGTACCCAAACAAAATTGACGTCCTTTTTTTTTACCACAAATAGAGCTTTCTTTTGGTGGTATTTGATCGCCTCTGCGGTTTTTATTTTTTTGCGCTATAAACAAAAAAAAGCGACAGTTTTGAAATAAAAAACACAATATTTTTGTACTTTTTGCTATAATAAATATCCCCATCTTTTTTTGAAAAAAAGCATTTTTTTTTTCCGTTTCGGCCGATATGTATTCTTCTACATATTTTTGATTAAAAAAATCGCAATACGCGTATATTGATTGGTTTGCGCAAAAGTAGAGTTGCCACCTCATCCCTTTAAACCCAAACACCTTTGAATTACACAGGTTCTGAGGCTATATGCAGATAGGGCACCAAGTGAGTTTAATTACCACCTTAATCAGCCACAGAACCTGTGTAATTCATATGTGTTCGGGTTTAAAAGGATGAGGTGGCAACCATACGCAAAAGTTATAGTGTCTACAAAATAGGGGATAGATTTATAGCATTTTTATTTATTTATTTATTTATTTTTTACAAACACGAACATTTTTCTCGTATGATACCAGATCGCATAATTTTTGTTTAAGCAGTACAGTTTTCGTCTGAAAATACAATAGAAATACACTACAACACATGACATCACTTCCAAATTTTTATTCTGTCGTACGAGAATTTTTGTAACTTTAGTAACCTCTCCATTTTTGATATGCACCTAGCATGCAAAAAAAAAAAATAGACGATCTGTCATCCGATTTTCGAATTGTGTGTACAGGCCTTTAGGCGGAGATAAACAGAAACATTGTATCTTCTGTTCTTTTAGATCAAAGGAATGAACTTCTGTCTGTAAATTAGGTCAGTTTAACCATTTAAAGACTAAGGCCGGGTTCACACCTATGCAAATTAGATGTGTGTTTCCCCGCATCTAATTCGCATAGCAGGAGAATGTGACTGGCTCCCTATGGAGCCGGTTCACATATCTCCGTTGGGGCTGCTGAGCACACTGCACAGAAAGGCTGTGCGTCTTTGGCCTCTGTTTCAGGGCCGAATTCAGGCATAGATTCTGCCCCGATTCGTCCCTGAAACGGGGAACAGGGACGCACAGCGCTCCTGTGCGAACCGCAGCCTGTTCCAGTGTGAACCCGGCCTAAACCTTTTTTGACACTTGATGCTAACAAGTTAAAATCAGTTAACTTGCCACTGCTATCATTCTGCCCAGTAAGGAGGGAGAGAGACCGAGGGAGCTGCTGCTCTCGTGCTGAGTGCTGGATCAAGACTGGGCTCAGGTAAATACTGTATAATAGGGGGCTGGGGGAGATCCTGCAGCACAGAAGAATTATGACCTTAGTGCATAGAATGCATTACCACTTTCCGACCAGCCACCGTCATGATCCGGCGGCAGGTCGGCTTGTTCCCGCGAATCGCCGTAGTTGTTGCGGCAGTTCTTTTTAACAGCTACATCAGGCGCATCCGCAGTGCGGCGGGGGAGCCGATGTGCGTGGCCAGTGGCCGCGATGTCCGCGGGCCACCTGCGATCGCTCCACAGAGAGCGGGAATGGGAATCTGTCAATGTAAACAAACAGACCCCCGTTCTGACAGGGGAGTTCAGAGAGATTGTCTGTTCCTAGTGATTAGGAACAGCGATCTCTCTGTACTCCCAGTCAGTCCGTCCCCCCACAGTTAGAAACACCTCCCAGGGAACACATTTAATACCTTGATCGCTCTCTAGTGTTAACCCGTTCCTTGTCAGTGACATTTATACAGTAATCAGTGCATTTTTATAGCACTGATTGCTGTATAAATGTCAATGGTCCCAGAAAAGTGTCAAAAGTGTCCAATTTGTCCGCTGCAATGTCGCAGTTCTGCTCAAAATCGGTTATCGCCGCCATTACTAGTAAAAAAATAAATTATAATAATAAAAATGCCATAAATCTATCCCCTATTTTGCTATAATGTTTGCGCAAACCAATCAATATCCGCTTATTGCGATTTTTTTTTTTACCAAAAATATGTAGAAGAATACATATTGGCCTAAACTGATGAAGAAATGGTTGTTTTAATTTTTTGGGAGATATTTATTATAGTAAAAAGTAAAAAATATTGTTTTTTTTTTCAAAATTGTCAGTCTTTTTTTGTTTATCGTGCAAAAAATAAAAATCGCAGAGGTGATCAAATACCACCAAAAGAAAGCTCTATTTGTGGAAAAAAAAAGGACATCAATGTTGTTTGGGTACAGCGTCGCACGACCGTACAATTGTCAGTTAAAATGACGCAGTGCCGCATCGCAAAAAAATGGCCTGGGGGGCCAATCTTCTGGTCCTTAAGTGGTTAAAATCGTGATTTAAATTGACTTGATTTGAATCACATCCACCCTGCCTGCAGCACAGAAGATTTATTACCTTAATGCATAGAATGCATTAAGGTAAAAAAACTTATGGCTTTAAAACCACTGTAAGACCCCTTTCACACTGGAGGTATTTTTTCAGGCACTCTAGCACTTATAAAATAGGGCCTGTAAAGCGCCTGAAAACAATGCCTCGTCTGCAGTCCCAGTGTGAAAGCCTGAGTGCCTTTACACTGGGGCGCTGCACTGGCAAGACATTAAAAAAAAGTCCTGCAAGCACCATCTTTGGGGCGCTTTAGGAGCAGTGAATACACTGCTCCTAAAGCACCCCTGCCTATTGAAATCAATGGGCAGCGCCACCAAAGCGCCTGAAAAGCGCCTCGGCAGCGACGCTTTGTGGGCGCTTTTACCCTTTATTTGGCCGCTAGCGGGGGGGGTTAAAAGCACCCTGCTAGCGGCTGAAAAGCGCCTCTAAAACAAAGGTAGTGCGGCCGCGCTGTCAGTGTGAAAGGGCTCTAACAGTTTGCTGTATCATTGCTGTTGTGTCATACTGGATCTCTTTTGACACTGGAGTACTACATATACCTCCGCAATAAATATTCCCCACCCAGCCAGGTGTTTCAGAGTGTGTGGTGTTATTTGTACAGTTTTGGGAACAGGAACAGGGGACCCAAGAGAGTAAGTGCTACACTTATGTAGCTTTAAGGGAAACTGCACTTTTCGTTGAAAAAAAATTGCAAATAAAAAAAAAATTCATATAACAAATACAATTGCAATACAAGTCATATTTTCATATACCTTTCTATTGTTCTCCTGCCACCCCATTAAGCTTCCAGTAGCGAGGAAGAGAAGCCATGGACAAACATCAACTTGCTCTCCACCTCAATGTGACAGCACTGGGCCAATCCACAAGCACCACTGATTTCACATAAAATAAATGGAAGGAAGTCACATGATTCTACCTACCAGTGTTGCCAACCTACCAGATTGAAATTTACTGACAAAACATCCAAAATTTACTGGCAAAGCCAAATTTTTTACTGGCATTTCCAAAAGTTACAAAAAGACAGTTGTAAGTGCAAATTTCAGTATTTAGGCTACAAATAAGTAGAATATGCAATTAGCAATGCGATTTCAGGTAGATATTAAGGCAAAAAGCATATTTCTTATTTTAGTCTCAATATAGTAAGTGGCTCAGGGCAGGACTTTCTTCATGCCAGGTGGTCCTCTCAGTCCCCTCCAGTCCAAACAGCACTGACAGTTGCGCTCCCGGCTTGCCCTGCTCCTGCCCCACAGACCCGCACACGAGGCTCTGATCGCTCCGCTCGGCTCCCTTGCACCATGACATCACACGACATGCTCGGGCACCATCTCCGCCAGACTCGCCCCCCCCGCCGGCACCACCCGAACACACTGTAGCAGGCACTTGGATGGTCCTGGCCGGTTCCGGACCCGAGCTGCGCATGCCCAGTTCCAAGCCAAGCGTCACAGCCATATTTTTTACTGGCAACCTTTTCCTCTTACTGGCATTTACTGGCAGGAGAAAAGTGCCCGTTTTTTACTTGCTGCCAGTAAAAATTCTGATGGTTGGCAACACTGCCAGGAGGTACCGGGTATCCTGTTCTTTGCTGGAGGCTGAGCAGAGCAGTAGGTAAGCAATGGAATGGTTTGTGCTACTGAGGATGGGTTGTATTCAAAGAGAATCTGTTGCTTTGTCTTGCATGTATAGCTAGAGAAATTGTTTTTAAAAAAAATGCTAAGGTACCATACAAGAATATCAAGTGGCAAGCTGTATCTCTGTTGAGTTGAATCCCTCAAGCTTTCAAAAAAGGTGACAAATGTCTCTAATATTCACAAAACAAATCCTCAGTCACGACTCCTAATGTGATAAATAACACACAGATAATCTCATTAAGAGGGAACAGCAAGTGAAAGAAATGCAGCATTTGTTTCTCCAGCTGACAAGACACCCACTGCTCCATTGGCAGGATTTATTGAAAGTTTCTCTGCAAAAATTAAAAAAAAAATGCCACTGCATACTTTCGATGTGCCTCTGTCGCAGCATATTGTTGAAGTATTTGCTCATTGTGAGAGGAATCTCAGGGCAGTTCATCTTCACTGCTGTGGGCAATGCTGTAAATCTGCCTCTAATTATGACGGAAGGTATATCCCACCCACCCGAAGTCCTGGATGTCCTCTTAGAAAACAGCATTGCACACAGTGCAGTTTTGTTAGTTTCTATAACAGCTTTTCACAACCTTTTTATCCCAGAGGAACCCCCAAAATAATCTCCAGTCCTTGGAGAACCTTTTTCTAAAACCAGTTTATCAGGCGTCAATGGGAAATATGGCGCTTATAATGGTAGTCAGTAGGAAGAATGCAATCTTTACACTTGTGGTTAGAAGGCCACCCTTACAGACAACTCAAAAGATAATTGGTATCAAGCTGGTGGTTCTGCCAAGTGGTGTTTGCCCCAGAACTAGGCAGGCACAATCAGATGGGAGGTCAATCAGCCACAGCTCAAGAAACCCTGGCAAACCCTGAGAGAACCATGGGGTTCCACAGAAGCTTGGTTTGGAATAACTAGTCTATAGTAACAGAAAGCCTACATTGGTAATTGGGAAGGGTGAAAACGTAGTTCTACACTGTTTGCTCTCTCACTTTCTGAGACATAGCCTCACCTTGCCTCTTGATACAAACACTATTGGCAATGTTATTAGCATCCCCACTTTGTGTACGGGTATGGCACAGAGCCAAGGACAGGCTATTTTCGTAGAACACAAGAGAGACCTTATGCATTAATTGGGCTACATAACCAAAAGAGAGGGATGTAGAGGTAGCTTAAAGTGTAACTAAATCCACATCATAAAAAAAACTATCAATAAATGGTGTATTACATATGCTGCTCCTACTCACTCAGTCACTGTTAGATTCATTTTTGGTATTCTGCAAAAAACCTGGTTGATCCTGCTGCTCTCTATCTCCCCCTTCTGTCCATGTCCCCAATTCAGCTGGGGATTTTGCAGCTGTGGTGGCAGCTCTGCACATGCTCAGTTTTCAGTGAGTTCCTATGCTGAGCATTTCCTCCCTATCACATCTGAGCAACCCATGTGACTATAGAGTCACACATGTGGGTGTATACGCAATGGTAAATGACAGGCCATTCCCTTCCTTCTCCTCCATGCCCACTAACCAGCCAAACACATTGGGTTGGGATATCACATGTAGATTATTAGAGGCTTCACCTCCCTCTTATTCCAGACACAGGCTGGATGGGTGTGACACAGCCTGTGACTGGCAGAAATCCACTCACACCATGTTATTGCCAAAAATAACAAAGATTTGATTTCAAATATACAGTATATTTGCATGACAATTTAAAACAATTTGTATATTTTATTTATGTATTTTTACTCTGTATTCCAAAGGCTGTGTTTTTTTTTTTTTTTTTTTTTTGAACATGTGACCAGCAGCAGAGGACTTAAAGCTCCTCCTGCTTATGTTTCCCCGCAGACAGGCTGGGAAAGAGCTGGGTCATGTGACAGCTGTATATCAATTAGAAAAAAGTACTTAGATGTTTTTTTTTTTATTATTAAAATAATTACAGTGCCATCATCTACATACAGAAATAGAAGGGATAATGAAAATGAAATAGTGGGGGTTATTTACAAAAGGCAAATCCATTTTGCACTACAAGTGCAAACTAAAAGGGCAAAGTGCACTTTAAATTGTACTGAAAGTGCACTTGGAAGTGCAGTCGCTGTAGATCTGAGGGGTAGATCTGAAACGAGGGGAAGTTCTTGCATGTCCCCCTCGGATCTACAGCGACTGCACTTCCAAGTGCACTTTCAGTGCAATTTCAAGTGCACTTTGCACTTGTAGTTTGCACTAGTAGTGTAAAGTGGATTTGCCTTTAGTAAATAACCCCCAATGTGTGTTTAGTATCACTTTAAGGAGCACCGAGGCCAGTATGTGCTGGGTGAGAAAAACACTGCAAGAACTAGGTGGCAAAGCTCTCAGAGGATTCTAATAATATGAATCAGCAGATTCCAGTGCTGGTATGGTTCATCCTTGGCCCAAAGGAAAGTATGAAAACAAGGTATTAAAGCGGTAATAAACCCAAAACCAAAATTGTAACGTATTACAGCTTATCTATCCTTAGAAAAGGGGCTGCAGAACTTCTTCCTTTATTGCTGCTGTATTATCCTTCTGCATTGTGGACAGGGTTAAACTGAATTTTCATTAATGCAGAAGCCGCCTTTAAAGCCATATTAAACCCAAAACCAAAAAAGTTATATTTTGCAGATTACTAATCATTAGATGTGGTGGCTGCATTCAATTTCTTTTTTAGGCTTTTCTCCTTCTGTTTTCACCTGGTAATCTGACCAGTAGCACATCTCCTGTATTAGAGTGTCCCCACTCTGCATGAATGAGCACAGGGGACACCTTTGGACCACTACAATGCCAGTCTGAGGGGGGAGGGGGATGTTAGACGTACTAGCGGATGTAGATACACTAACAAATCAAAGCCAAATTGCAGCTAATGCTTTGTAAGCAATTACAGCAAACTCTTTTTTTTTTCTTTTGGAATAAAGGTTTTACATAAATGAATAAAGGATGATCATTGTAAGCACCCCTGTCAGTGTAAAATGCTTTGTCTTAACACTAACTGCTACATCTGCAGGACAGCCTATTCTGTTGAGAAAACAACAGACTTACTGGCCAGATCACTGGGTGAAAATAGGAGAAGGAAAGCCTAAAAAATAAAACTAATGCAGCCATCACATCTAAGAATTAGTAAGCTGCTATACAATATAAGTTTGCTTTTGGGATTATTACCAAAGGAAAGGTTAGTGTGAAGATTATTTGTGGACATTGCTGGAGAGAGAAGGAGCTTAGGTAGGTAATTGGGGGGTGCTGGGGTGGCTGCTACACATAGAAGGTTTTTTTATCTTAATGCATAGAATGCATTAAGATAAAAAAAACCTTCTGCCTTTACAGCTCCCTTAAGGGTTACAGGAAGGGTTACTGGGAAATGTAGTGTTGGGAATTACAGGTAGTGTTTAGTGTGAGGATTAGTGTTAAGGTTACAGGGAAGTTTAGTGTATGAACTAGTGATAGTGTTATGCCCCGTACACACGGTCGGATTTTCCGACGGAAAATGTGTGATAGGACCTTGTTGTCGGAAATTCCGACCGTGTGTAGGCTCCATCACACATTTTCCATCGGATTTTCCGACACATAAAGTTTGAGAGCAGGATATAAAATTTTCCGACAACAAAATCCGTTGTCGGAAATTCCTATCGTGTGTACACAAATCCGACGGACAAAGTGCCACGCATGCTCAGAATAAATAAAGAGATGAAAGCTATTGGCCACTGCCCCATTTATAGTCCCGACGTACGTGTTTTACGTCACCGCGTTCAGAACGATCGGATTTTCCGACAACTTTGTGTGACCGTGTGTATGCAAGACAAGTTTGAGCCAACATCCGTCGGAAAAAATCCTAGGATTTTGTTGTCGGAATGTCCGAACAAAGTCCGACCGTGTGTATGGGGCATTACAGTTAAAATGGTTCTAAACCCTCACACATACCCACTGTAGTGATTAGCTTTAGGTGATACCCATGATCAAAAGAACAAATAATTTTACATAAGTTGTATCTGATTATCTGCTGTCTTCTCTTTGCTACATCCATTCAAAGTGCTGCATTTATAAAGCTTGAGAGTTCAGAAAAAAGGGGGCAGAGAGCTTAAAATGACACTCTACAGAGCTCAGTGAAGAGAGCTGATTGAAGGGAAGAGACAACCCACCCCACACCACTCACAGGAACAGAGCTGAGGCTGTCAATCAGCTGGAGCTCCCTCCCCTGTCACCTTTTATCTCTTGGTGTCAGGAAAACTTACATAGTTACACTGTTGGTTAGATAGTTGGTAAGGTTGGAAAAAGACACAAGACCATCCAGTCCAACCTGTGTGTGTGAATTTATGTTGCATGTCCCTGTATGTTGTGGTCGTTTAGGTGCCTATCTAATGGTTTTGTTTTAATTATCGATGCCCCCCGCTGTAACGAATGCTTGTGGACTAGAATTCCACATCCTAACCACTCTTATGCCCCGTACACACGCGCGGAATTTCCGTCGGAAAAAATGTTGGACGGTTTTTCCGACGGAATTCCGCTCAAGCTTGCCTTGCATACACACGGTCACACAAAAGTTCTCTGATCTTTTGACCGTCAAGAACGCAGTGACGTACAACACTATGACAAGCCGAGAAAATGAAGTACAATGCTTCCGAGCATGCGTCGAATTGTTTCCGAGCATGCGTGATTTTTTGCACGTCGGAATTACATACAGACGAACGCATTTTCGGATAGGAACTTTTTCCGACCCAAAAATAGAGAACCTGCTCCCAATCTTTTGCTGGCGGGAATTCCTCCAGCAAAAGTCCGATGGAGCATACACATGGTCGCAATTTCTGACCAAATGCTCTCATTGTAGTTTTGCTGGCGGCATTTCTGATCGTGTGTACGGGGCATAACAGTAAAGAAACCTCTACGCAGTTTAAAGGGTTACGAAACCCTCTTTTTTTTTTTTTTTAAATGACAAACATATCATACTTACCCATAGGTGTGCGCAGCCTCTTGCATTAGGGTGTGCACCCCAAAGCTAAAATACATATGCATGTGTATATGTACTGATGGTGTCAGTAGGGCAGTGGACAGTGTCATTTTGTTAATTTTCTTTGCCCAAAATTTATGGGCTTGTGTAACATTTTTGGGGGGGGAATGAAATATCAGTGGTCTAAACAGGGGGGAATATGCAGCACACAAGGCAAATAGGGTGTGCCCAGGCACTCCTGGCACACCCTGTGCGCACGCCTATGTACTTACCTCAATTGCAGTTGGTTTTGCGCCCCGATTCCTTCTCTTCCGGGGTCCCTCAGCGGCGCTCCTGACGCCTCCTCTTCTCGAGTGCCCCATCAGAGAAATGCTCTCCTTCGGGACACCCGTGCGGGCGCGCTCCCGTGTCCTGCTGCTGCCTATATAGACACAGACAGCAAGACTTGGCCCCGCCCCCCACCCCCCCGATTCCCACGTCATTGGAATTGATTGACAGCAGTGGGAGCCAATGGCTGCGCTGCTTTCAATCTATCCAATAAGGACAAGAGACACCAACTGGAGCTGGTGTGCTCTTACCCGTGGCAAGAAAGAATGGGTTGAGGTAAGTAAAATGGTAAGTAAAATGGGGGGTCTGGGGGGGGCTGCTGCATGACAGAAGGTTTTTCACCTTAATGCATAGAATGCATTAAGGTGAAAAAACACGAGGGTTTAGAACCCCTTTAAAGTTAAACCGCTTCTCTTCTAATTTTAGTAAATGGCTGCGTGTCTTATTAAATTCCCTTGCACGGAAGAGTTTTACCCCTATTGTGGGGTCACCAGTACAGTATTTGTATATTGAAATCATATCCCCTCTTAAGCGTCTCTTCTCTGGAGAGAATAAGTTCAGTGCTCGCAACCTTTCCTCATAACCAGGGGCATTGCTAGGTCTGCAAAAGATCTGGGGCTAGAACCCATAGCAGCAGTCACCAACCTTTTTGCATGCCCGCGGGGGGAGGACCGGTGGTAAGCAATTTTTCACAGGCGATGGCTGGTGTTGGCGCTTCAATCATTATGGCACCATGGTTGATATGGTGTCAGGGTGATTGAAGTGCATTATTTCTATTGTTACATTCAAATATATAATAAAGTGGTTCAACTCACCATACTGCAGAATCAGTGGGATCCCTGGGCGTGTCACTTGCCACATCTCCTCTCACCAGATGCAGCGTGTTACTTGCCACCGTCACCTGCCACTAGATGTGGATTGTTACTTGCCAGGTTGCCTGCCACCAGATGTGGATTATCACTTGCCACTTTCACCTGGCAGCAGATGTGGATTGTCACTTGCCACGTCACCTGCCACCATTTGCAGATTGCCACTTGCCACATCACCTGCCATCATTTGTAGATTGCCACGTCTCCTGCCACCATTTGCAGATTGTCACTTGGCACGTCTCCTGCCTTCATTTGCAGATTGTCACTTGCCACATCACCTGCCACCATTTGAAGATTGTCACGTCTCCAGAGTAGCCCGCAGCAACAGCATGTAATGCATAGTGGAGGGCATACATGACTGTGGTAACAGGGGAGTTAATAGTTTTAGGGGTGTGGTATTAAGTAACCGAGGGGGAGGTATAAAGGAAGGCTTTATAAGGAAACCCCGCCCAGGGGGGAGTAACAGTAGCTGTGGAAAGTTCCCGCCCACCCTCCCAATTTTTGGTACAGTAGGGTTAACTAGATATGGTTATGGTTCATATAAAAAAAAAAAAAAAAAAAAAAGGGGGGTTCGACGAGGTCATGGCAGTGGCGGGCGTTGGTCTGGCAAGGTAAATGGAAAAAGTAAGAGTCTTTTTGGGAGCTAGCGTTGATATGACTCATGATGGTGGTTCCCGGTTAACGGAGGTTAGCCGGGAAGTGATAATGGGGCACTGCGGTCATTGCTAGTCTCTGAGCCAGCTTGTCGGCTTGAGGCCTATTTGATAGATTTGATGGGACCGCAGTGCAAGTCCTGTTATGGACACAGAGGATGGTCAAGATATTGCTCAGACCAATGCTTGATAATTAAGCAGGTTGTTTCAACAGATGTTGTTTTTGTTGTTGATGTTTTCTATTTATGATAGATAATGTTGATATGTTATATTTTTATATTTAAGATTATTTGTTTAATAAATTAGGCCGCTACGGCCTTTTAATACTCCAAGCTCGGTGTGGTTTGAGTCATTGGGGTAAGAGGGTAGTGGGTTGCTATTAGGGGTAAAAATGACATCTGTAATCCGTCAGTCATGCCACCATTGCCATGTCTCCTACCACCATTTGCAGATTGTCACTTGCCACATCACCTGCCACCATTTGCAGATTGTCACTTGCCACGTCTCCTGGCTCCATTTGCAGATTGCCACATCTCCTGCCACCATTTGCAAACTGTCACTTGCCACGTCACCGGCCACCAGATGTGGGTTGTCACTTGCCAACTGATGTGGATTGTCACTTGCCATGTCAGCCAGTGCCACCAAATGTGCATTGGTGGCAGGCTGACAGCACTGGTTCATTTAGTGAGAGCAGGAGAGCGGTGATGCGGGGCGGGCAGTGAGAGATGATGACATCTCGCTGCTCCCCGTCGCACCTCCGACATTGAAGCAAGGGGGTCTGGCTGAAAAGTGGAGCTCCACAATGACGGGAAGCACGTGACTTCCACTCCACTGTGCCGTGAGGGCGGAAGAGCGCTGATGTGTGGCGGGCAGTGAGAGATGATGTCATCTCTCTGCTGCTTGCTGCACCTCGCTCCCAAATTGAAGAGGCCCGGCTGTGAAGAGCGCAGATGTGGAGCGGGCACTTAATGTTATGGGGAGGGAGATATCATCTCTGCTCATCCACCTGCTCGCTTCTCTCCTCTCCTCCGCCTCTCTCATGCAGCCAGCCCACCTGCTGTAGCTGCCGCAACCTGCTGGTTAGGCAGGGACCCTGCAGCAAGAGACTCGGGGCTATGGGCCCCAGATTCGGGGCTATAGCCCCAATAGCCACCCCCTAGCAATGCCCCTGCTCATAACTAATATCCTCCCAGACCCTTTATTAGCTTTGTTGCTCTTCTTTGTACTCGCTCCATTTCCAGCACATTCTTCCTGAGGACTGGTGCCCAGAACTGGACAGCATACTCCAGATGAGGCCAGACCAGAGTCTTGTAGAGCGGGAGAATTATTGTTTTCTCTCTGGAGTGAATCCACTTTTTAATGCATGCCAATATTCTTTTTGTTTGTTAGCAGCAGCTTGGCATTGCATGCCATTGCTGAGCCTATCATCTACTAGGACCCCCAGGTCCTTTTCCATCCTAGATTCCCTTGACAGAAGTGACTCATGCAGATAGCAGAGAAATGAGGCAGCAGATAGAAATGACACTTAGTGCTCTGGATTGAGGCAAGTACACACTATAGAGGGATATGCTTTGTTCATATTTCATGTCTGAGGCTTACAATTACTTTAAGGTTAGTGAGGATGAGTGTTAGGAGTACAGGAGAAGTATGTGTGACACTTATTGCTGAAAGGTTAGTTCATCTTTTCAGATAAAAAGGAAAAGGTGAACTAACAATGTACACCCTCCCCATCCCCACAGGCCGCACTGTACTTACCTCCATGGGTGACGAGCTCTCAGTGCCCATGCAGCGGTCCAGGGATTGGAAATCCTTCCTCTACTCCCACTTTTTTCTGCAGCGTTTCTGGGACAGATCAGAACGATGCTCTGTGCCGGCACTGACCAGCCAGAATAGCTCTGATCTGATGTGGAAGCTCTGCAGAGAGAAGAGGGCTATGACTGATTGACCCACCAGAGGTAAGTAGAGTGGATACCGGGAAGCAGTGGTGGGTTCTTCTTTCAGGGGGGGCGGCAAACAAACAACACCCGCGGCATTGAGACAACACCCCCCCCCACGGGCAGTCCGGCACATACCTGCTCGTGTGGTGGGGCTGTGGTGTCCTCTCTTCCTCTCCTAGAGTGGGGACAGTGGCGGCTCTGTTGTCCGCTCCTCAAGCTTCCTCCGCCGTGTGTCTCCTCTTCCGCCAAATCGCATGGCATCCAATAGGATCACCTGACGCTTTGGCCAATCGGGAAACAGGTTTCACGACCTGCTTCCTAATTGGCGGGGAGAAACTTTAGTGTGAAAATAGCGAAATGTAATTTGCTATCGTCACACAAGTGGGTGGACTCGGAGTGCAATGCTCTGCGATTCGAGGCCACCCTTTTTTGAAGCCTATTACAGCCTCTGGCTCTAATCATGTGCTTCATTGGAATCCATGGTCTGGCACTCTGATATGTAGATCAGGGGGCCGGACGCATGGACAGGAGAGGCGGCCCTCTATGGACGGGCCGCCACTGCCAGGAAGTAGGTGGAATGGGGAGGTTGTAAGGTTTTAGTTCACCTTTTCATTTCTTCTGAAAAGGTGAGCTTACACTTTATGGTTACAGGAAAGGTTAGCGTGAGGATCAGTGTTAGGATTACAGGGAGGGTTAGTGTGAAGATCAGTGTTAGGATTACAGGGAGGGTTAGTGTGAAGATTAGTGTTAGGATTACAGGGAGGGTTAGTGTGAAGATCAGTGTTAGGATTACAGGGAGGGTTAGTGTGAAGATTAGTGTTAGGATTACAGGGGGTTAGTGTGAGGATTAGTGTTAGGATTACAGGGGGGGTTAGTGTGAAGATCAGTGTTAGGATTACAGGGAGGATTAGTATGAAGATTAGTGTTAGGATTACAGGGGGGTTAGTGTGAAGATCAGTGTTAGGATTACAGGGGGGTTAGTGTGAAGATTAGTGTTAGGATTACAGGGAGGGTTAGTGTGAAGATCAGTGCTAGGATTACAGGGAGGGTTAGTGTGAAGATTAGTGTTAGGATTACAGGGGGGGTTAGTGTGAAGATTAGTGTTAGCATTACAGGGAGGGTTAGTGTTAGGATTACAGGGAGGGTTAGTGTGAAGATCAGTGCTAGGATTACAGGGAGGGTTAGTGTGAAGATTAGTGTTAGGATTACAGGGGGTTAGTGTGAGGATTAGTGTTAGGATTACAGGGGGGGTTAGTGTGAAGATCAGTGTTAGGATTACAGGGAGGATTAGTATGAAGATTAGTGTTAGGATTACAGGGGGGTTAGTGTGAAGATTAGTGTTAGGATTACAGGGGGGTTTAGTGTGAAGATTAGTTTTAGGATTACAGGGAGGGTTAGTGTGAAGATTAGTGTTAGGATTACAGGGGGTTAGTGTGAAGATTAGTGTTAGGATTACAAGGGGGTTAGTGTGAAGATTAGTGTTAGGATTACAACGGGGTTAGTGTGAAGATTAGTGTTGGGATTACAGGGAGGGTTAGTGTGAAGATTAGTGTTAGGATTACAGGAGGGTTAGTGTGAAGATTAGTGTTAGGATTACAGGAGGGTTAGTGTGAAGATTAGTGTTAGGATTACAGGGGGTTAGTGTGAAGATCAGTGTTAGGATTACAGGAGGGTTAGTGTGAAGATTAGTGTTAGGATTACAAGGGGGTTAGTGTGAAGATTAGTGTTAGGATTACAGGGGGGTTAGTGTGAAGATTAGTGTTGGGATTACAGGAGGGTTAGTGTGAAGATTAGTGTTAGGATTACAGGGGGTTAGTGTGAAGATTAGTGTTAGGATTACAGGAGGGTTAGTGTGAAGATTAGTGTTAGGATTACAAGGGGGTTAGTGTGAAGATTAGTGTTAGGATTACAGGGGGGTTAGTGTGAAGATTAGTGTTGGGATTACAGGAGGGTTTGTGTGAAGATTAGTGTTAGGATTACAGGGGGTTAGTGTGAAGATCAGTGTTAGGATTACAGGGATGGTTAGTGTGAAGATTTAAATCAGATATAGTATGTGGCGCTAATCTATCCTCAAATACCAGAATACGGAAAAAGGCTCACCAATGCTGCACCAATCAGTATGAGTAAAATCTTCCTATTTCAGATGCAAGTGTATAGCAATAAACCTTAGGACCACTGCAAAATCCAGGAAAAAAAACAAAATTGCTACCACAATATTAACATATGACTTCTTACTTCCAAGTGCATAGTGCATATTAAAAATACCACACAATAACCTCTACATCACAATATAGACTTGTGAATCTTCATGCTTTAACTTACGCAAACTAATAAAGTGCTTCGTGCAGGGTGCAACTCCTAATACGATAAATAATACAAATAATGGAAAGTGACACAGTGTGCAAAATAATCATAAGTTGCATAATATGTGACTGAAAGTACAGCCCAAAATTACTATGGTGCAGAAAAATGAACGTATAATTCCTCATGCTAAAGGTGTGCACTGCTCCTCTCTAAAAAATAGTTAGTTTTTAGATAGTGTGAAGATCAGTGTTAGGATTACAGGGGGGGTTAGTGTGAAGATTAGTGTTAGGATTACAGGGGGGGTTAGTCTGAAGATTAGTGTTAGGATTACAGGAAGGGTTAGTCTGAAGATTAGTGTTAGGATTACAGGGGGGTTAGTGTGAAGATTAGTGTTAGGATTACAGGGGGGTTAGTCTGAAGATTAGTGTTAGGATTACAGGGGGGGTTAGTCTGAAGATTAGTGTTAGGATTACAGGGGGGTTAGTGTGAAGATTAGTGTTAGGATTACAGGGAGGGTTAGTCTGAAGATTAGTGTTAGGATTACAGGGGGGGTTAGTCTGAAGATTAGTGTTAGGATTACAGGGGGGGTTAGTGTGAAGATTAGTGTTAGGATTACAGGGGGGGTTAGTGTGAAGATTAGATTTAGGATTACAGGGGGGGTTAGTGTGAAGATTAGATTTAGGATTACAGGGAGGGTTAGTCAGTGTGAAGATTAGTGTTAGGATTACAGGGGGGGTTAGTGTGAGGATCAGTGGTAGGATTACAGGAAAGGTTAGTGAGTGTGTGAGCGCAAGTTTTCGTGTTGTAGGGAAGTTTAGCGCGGGGGTTAGTTTTAGGGTTACCCGGAGGGTACGTGGAATGAGGACCTTTTGGTAGGACATTGCTCTCTGCATCAAGAGCTCTGCACCAAAAACAGCCATAGTCAATGTTCCAACACTAAAGCTAATGCGTTGGCATTAAAGGTAGACTGCAGAAGCAGGGATGATGCTGCCAAGCTGCAGTGTACCAGATCCGTCAGCCTGCGGACATCTGGTTTCCTTCTGATTATGCCCGGCCTCCCTCCACACTAGAGCAGAGGACCAGTCATCCATTAGCCTGTCAGCAGATCATTTATCAGTCACTTATAGAAGGGGGCTCTAATAGTTCAATTGGGTTGTCAGGGGTTGAATCCATGCCACCTGCCCTGGCATAACGATACTCCATCAGTGATTACAGCACAGTCTTTCTCATTAATGTGTGGGTGCTGAAACTGACAAAGTCCTGCCAATGCTACATGAGACTCATTGCAGCTTTTACTGTATAGATGCCATTACTTTCATCAAGAACTGACGTAATAGAAAATATTACATTTCTCCAGATCCTCTTCTGACTTGGATGGAATTTGCGATCGTCTGCACACACAGCTTCTGAGGCAGCTGTGAGCTGCACTGTGCAGTGATTTCAGGAGTCAACCTGTTCTGTACCATGAATTTTTCAACATATACATCATTATGATAAAATCTGGAGAAGTTAGAAGTGATCTGAAGGACACAACAAACGGAAGGACGATAAGGGGACTTTGGCAAAGAAAAGACAATTAAAGCAGAACTCGTCTGCAGGAATATATATTGTTTTACTTCCCCCTGTGTGTTTTGAAGCTTTCTTTCCTTATTTTAATATTTATCTAAAGCAAGGGGTGTCAAAATCAATTTCATCACGGGCCGCATCAGTATTATATATATATATATATTAGGTTTTGTGTTAGAATTATAGCTCTCACTCCGGCGTGCACGGCGATGTGTAATATGTGTATTGCAATCAACATTTTCACTCGAAGGCGCCCCAACGCATGCGTTTACGTTCGTGCGTGTGTATATGTGGGGGGCTAAAAAATTTTTGGGGGGGGGGTTTATGTGCTTGGGTGTAACTTTATTTTTTGCAAAAAAAAATTTTAAATGTTTTTTTTACTTAAAGCGGTGTTCCCAAAATAAAAATTAAAAGTCAGCAGCTACAAATACTGCAACTGCTGACTTTTAATCGAACACTTACCTGTCCCGGGGTCCAGCGATGCGGGGGAACGAAGCTCCGCTCGTCCCCCCCTCCGCCCGGCGGCGCCGGCTTTTTAACTGTGGGCACCCAGCTGTGGCTTCACATCCGGGCACCCACTGCACATGCGTGAGCCGCGCGCAGTCACTGGCCCCGCAATCATCTGGGACTGGTCACGTGTCCCAGATGATTGACAAGAGGGAGGGTGGAGAGGCAATCTCCCTTCCTGCGCCAAGGGAAGTGACGTCAGGAGCCCAGGCACCGAAGGAGTCAGACTACGAGGGACCCCCTAGCAACAGGCATTTGGAGGTGAGTAAAAAAAAAAAAATTCTCAAAATTTTTTTTTTTTTTTTTAAGCACATTACTATTTTTTTTTTTGGGGTGGAACTCCACTTTGAAAGACCCTGCATGTCTCCCCTGTACTCCACTTAATGTTTTGCGATGCAGATCGCCTTACAAAACATCCTTTCCCGGCAAAGCGAGCCGGGGGCACTGAGAGCTTGACCCGGAAGTCAGAGACGTTGCTTTCAGGGTCACAAGTAAAAAAGGGGAGGAGAGCGGACGTTTGTCTGTTCTTCTCCTTCCCCTCTACACGCCGGTGTTCTGCCGAGAAAGTTCAGCTCGGCGGATAAGGACCCCCCTCTACTGCGCAGGCGCTGCGCGGTAGGATCCGGCGCAAATAGCTGAAGATGAATAGGGGAAAATCAGCTGTACACGGCTCCTGTAAGAGGGCCCCTCGCGGGCTTGCTTCGCTCGCCACGCTTCGGGCACGGCCTCGCTTCGCTCGACTTTTTTTTATTCCCCCTCTGGGTCCACTTGGATGGTGGGGAAGGAACCTGAACCCAGGGCGCAGGCGCTGTATACAGCTGATTGTAGATTTTGTGCTTCGGCTATCTCCGGCGGCTGATAGTAGTTCGTACTGCGCAGGCGCTGTGCCTGCGCAGTACAGGGGGGGAACTTATCCGCCGAGGGAACTTTCTCGGCAAGACAACGGCACTGCTATGGAGATCCCAGGCCCGCCGATGGGCAAGCGGACCCCGGTAAGCATGGCAGGGCGCCGGTATAGGGGGGTGTGTGCAAGCGACGGGCAGCAGCGGAGCCGCCTGAATGCTCTCACCTGACAGGCAGAAGTCTGCCTGTCAGTTTCACACACAATCCTAAAAGCCACTGGATTGTGTGTGATAACCCCCACCGTTAGGTCCATATGACGTACGGACCTGGCAGGGAAAGGGTTAAAGGGATATTTCACCTTTACCACAAAACTATAGATAAAAACAAACTCTGCAGTTCTGACTAAAGTTGAATAAAACCCTTCTATAGATGTAGGCCATTTACATACCTTATGCAGCATGACTGAAACACTCGCAGGACGTTGCTAAGTACTCCCAGGATGTTGATAAGTGAGGCCTAGTTGTCACTGCTCATATGTGAGGGGGTTTGAATCAGAGAAAGAGATCACTCTTATGATGGTGGAGGTGAGCGGTAACGACTAGGCCTCGCTTGGCAACATCCTGGGAGTATTCCAGTCAGGCTTCATAAGATATGTAAATGGCCTACACCTATAGCAAGGGCATTACTCATCTTTAGTCAGAGCTGCACAGTTTGTTTTCATTTACAAACATCCCTTATCTGTATAGGCAGTTTTTTTGTAAAGGTGAACTATCCTTTTAAGCACATATAAGAGAGCTGTAACTATGGAGATGAAAAAGGTAAACATGAAGCTGTCCAGTTGTGGGCCAGACCTGCACAGCAGTAAAAAGCACAGTACTTCCCCGCTAGTCCAGCCCACCTCTACAGCCTCAGCCAATAGCCAAGGACAGCAGCCATACTGTCCAATCATTGGGCGACACTCATCTCAGCTTCCTGAGAGCGGTAATTGGCTGCCTGTGCTGAGCACCAGTTACTGTGTGAGAAGCTGAATGACTACAAAACATATTGGGCCAAGACCAGGGTCAGGTAGGCAAGAGGACATATTTGTTTACATATAAGAGAGTGTTCAGCACAGGGTGATTAGGGTGTGCCCAGACACAACCGGCACACCCTCTGCACATGTCTATGGAATGGAGGACTTGCAGATGAATTACCTCCTCCTCCAATCACAAAACACTTTGCAATCTGGGAAAAAAATACTACAAGTTCTATGAATGGAGGAGGCAGATGGAATAGGTGGGCTAGCAGCAAATCTTTCGCAACTCACCGTGGCTGATGTTAACCCCTTGGCGCCAGCCGCATGCAAATATGTGGCCTCCCAGCGCCTGGTCCTTGGTGCTGAGGGTCCGCATATTTGCATGAATTGCTGTCCATACAGCTGTGCCGATAGCACGCGCGGTACACGCTCCCAGCACAGTTACCGGCGCCTAACCGTAAGGTCCCGATCCAAGCTTGCGATCCGGAGGTTTTGGATCACGTGACCGCAGTGACAGCCAATCAGGACGGTCATGTGCTCTTAAGCCCCTCCCCACCTGCTGGCATCATAAACCTCTTAAAGGGCCGGGAGGCGTCGGCTTTAAGAGGTTAAAGTAGTATTAGCCATGGTTCACACTGGTGCAACCTTGTATGCGACTTGCCACACACACACACAGAGTCGCATGGCAAATGAGAACTTCAATAGCGGCCGTTCCCATCAATGCGACTCAAGTGCAACTTTTAGGTTGGGTTCACACTATCTTCACATTCGGCTCACAGCAGGGGTCCGGTGCGTCTCCGTTCACCGTTTCAGGTCCGATTTCAGACCAAATTTTTGACTGAATTTGGACCTGAAATTGACCAAAAAACGCACAGGGCTCCAGTGTGAACTCGCACCGGAGCCGCAAAGGAGATATGTGGACCGGCTTCATACAAAGCCGGTTAAAATTATTGCGAATCCCCGCATCCAATTCGCAAAAGTGTGAACCCAGCCTGAAAAAGGTTCCTGCACTACTTTGATGTGACTTCATTGCGACATAGAGTCCCATAGACTCTAATGTTGCATGCCCGATTTGTCCGTTGCAATATCCCAGTCCCGCTATAAATCGCTGATCACCGCCATTACTAGTAAAAAAAATATATATATATCCCATAGTTTGTAGACACTATAACTTTTGCGCAAACCAATCAATATACACTTATTGGGATTTTTTTTACCAAAAACATGTAGCAGAATACATATTGGCCTAAATTGATGAAGAAATTAGATTTTTCATTTTTTTTATTGGATATGTTTTATAGCAGAAAGTAAAAAATATTGTTTGTTTTTTTTCAAAATTGTCGGTCTTTTTTTGTTTATAGCGCAAAAAATAAAAACCGCAAAGCTGATCAAAAACCACCAAAATAAAGCTCTGTTTGTAGGGGAAAAAGGACATACATTTTATTTGGGTACAGTATCTTATGACTGCGACATTGGCAGTTAAAATAACGCAGTGCAAAAAATGGCCTGGTCATCAAGGGGGGTAAATCTTCTGGAGGGCATATGGTTAAACACCTGCTTACACTCCCCTCCCCCCAGACTGACAGCGCTGCTGTCCAAAGGTGCCCCCTGTGCTCCTTCATCCAGAGTGGGGGCACTCTAATACAGGAGGTGTGTTACTCGCCAGATCACCAGGTGAAACCAAAGGGAGAAAAGCCTAACAAAAAACAAAAAAAAATGCAGCCATCACATCTAATGATTGTTAAACTGCAATATATACATTTTCTGGTTTTGGGTTTAATACAACTTTCAACCAAACCCGTCCCTTGTAAGGTATTCTGAACACACAATCTGCCTGTAGAGTCCTATGCAGGGCCTTTTTTTTCAGGAAATAGGTGCAGGTACTCCCTCCTTCCAAATCACTCCTTGTCTCCGCCCCCTACCCACCTACGAGCACCGTCCCTTGGTTCCACCCCTTACCCACCATTCAGTACCATCCCTTTTAGATAATACAGAATCAAGTAATTTGTATGGAATTTGATACTGGTAATAAGAAAAGCAATAAAATAGATGCCTTGCAGCCAACAACAATAGACCCCCCTCTATCAATAATAGACCCCCAGGAACAATAGATCCACTCAGCAACAATAGATGCCCCCAGCAACAATAGAGCCGCCACAAAATATTCCCCCACCTCAGCAACAATAGACCCCCCCAACTAGCAACAATATATCTCCTAGCAGCCAGCAACAATAGACCCCTCCCTTAACAAAAGACCCCTCCCTTAACAGTAGATCCCTCCCCACAACAAATACCCCCCCTCCAGCAACAATAGATCCTCCACCAGCATCAATTAAAGGCTAAGTTCACCTTTTTCTTTTTTTTCTTTTAAATTCCAGCTCCCCTATGTACCAATATCGCGATCATGTACTTTTTTTTTTTTTTTGCAAAAATATCAAAGCTTTCCATAAAATCTACAGACACGTGCCTTACTGTCCTTAATCCATGTTTCCAAATATATCTATTGCTTCTGTCCTACTTCCTTACAGACTTTAGGTCATGACACAGGAAGGAGTTGACCAGCTGACCTCATTAGCACACACCCTGCGTCATCTACCCTCCCATTCCCAGCTACACGTTTTTTATGTGTATAAAGATGGCCATACACTATACAATCTGATTGTACAATCTCCTTTAGATACCAAATGTATATAATAGGAGAAAACACCTATCTAGCCAATCACTCTATATCCAATCAGGCAGGCCCTTGCACTACAAAATTGATGGCAGATCTAAAGGAGATTGTACAATCAGATTGTATAGTGTATGGCCACCTTTATACACCTAAAATTACTAGTTGCGCTTTCAGTGCCATTAATTGTTATCAACGCACCAAACACAGAAGCAAACGCATTTTGCCATGTGAAAACCACGAGTGGCAAATGCTGCAAAACGCCCAGTAAAAAACAACCCACAGAACGTCAACATGTCCCATAAGCCACATATAGCACAGCCCATTTAAATCAACGGGCTGCCCTATGCGTGTCACAGGAAAAAACAAGGCATAAAACGTTCGCTCCCACCATGCTAGATGTGAATGGGGCCTGAAAGTGAAATTGGTGCAATAACACAAGAACAATGAGGCTTAATTCACATCTGTGTGTTCCTTGCATTTCAGAAATGAGCTGCACCAAAAATTACAGTAAAAAACGCACCAATCTCCACTCAAAAGTTCTCGTTATGCAAAGATGTGAATGGGGATTGACAGCTGAGTGTTTCTGTCCACTCCCTTCTATGTACTCGTATAAAGATGGCCATACACCAGGGATATGCAATTAGTGGACCTCCAAATGTTGCAAAACTACAAGTCCCATCATGCCTCTGGGTGTCATGCTTGTGGCTGTCAGAAACTTGCTATGCCTCATGGAACTTGTAGTTCTGCAACAGCTGGAGGTCCGCTAATTGCATATCCCTGCCATACAGTATGCAATCTGATTGTATAATGTCTATTTAGCGAGATGGGTGATCACTGATTGATTGCATTTCATTTAAAAAATGTGCACCTGGGAACAGGTGGGTGGATGATGCAGGGTGTGTGCTAATGAGGTCAGCTGGTCAACTCCTTCCTGTGTCATGACCTAAAGTCTGTAAGGAAGTAACACTGAAGCAATCGATACGTTTGGAAACATGGTTGGAGAACAGTAAGGTACCTGTCTGTAGATTTTATGGAAAGCTTTGATATTTTTGCAAAAAAAGTACATATATGCTATATTGGTACATAGGGGTGCTGGAATTTAGAAAAAAAAAGAAGGTGAACAAATGTGAGCTTATCCTTTAACCTCTCCAGCAACATATGCCCCCCCCCCCCCACAACAATAGATCCCCCAGCGACCATAAACCCCCCCCCCCAGCAGCCAGCATCAGTAGACCCTCCGGCACACTCTAGTACACCTTGCCATTTCCTACATTCTGTGCTGGAGGTGCCAGAACTGTGTTCCCCCCGCGTTCCCACTGAAAAAAAGCCCTGGTCCTATGTATAAACCTGCTCCAAAATAAAAACTAGAAAGGTAATACATATTTTTTTTTATTATTATTTCTGGGTATGCTGGGTAAATGAGAACACATAAACATATATTAGGAGTTTCTCAAATTTGGCTGCAAAGTTGAAAACACACTTTTATTTTTCTGGAGTTCCCCTTCAGGAATTAAGGGGAGCATATGACGGGCATGCTAGAATCATATGCAGGGTATATCTACCATGCCTTGCAAAAGTATTCACCCCTTGGCTTTTTACCTATTTTGTTACATTACAGCTTTTAGTTCAATTTTTTTTTAATCTGAATTATATGTGATGGATCAGAACACAATAGTCTAAGTTGGTGAAGTAAAATTAGAAAAATATATACATAAAACTATTTTTCAGAAATAAAAAATTGATAATTGTCATGTGTGTATGTATTCACCCCCTTTGTTATGAAGCCCATGAAAAGCTCTGGTGCAACCAATTACCTTCAGAAGTCACATAATCAGTGAAATGATGTCCACCTGTGTGCAATCCAAGTGTCACATGATCTGTCATTATATATACACATCATTTGCAAAGGCCCCAGAGGCTGCAACACCTAAGCAAGAGGCACCACTAACCAAACACTGCCATGAAGACCAAGGAACTCTCCAAACAAGTAAGGGACAATGTTGTTGAGAAGTACAAGTGGAAAGAACATGGCACAACAGCAAACCTGCCAAGAGACGGCCACACACCAAAACTCACGGACCGGGCAAGGAGGGCATTAATCAGAGAGGCAGCACAGAGACCTAAGGTAACCCTGGAGGAGCTGCAGAGTTCCACAGCAGAGACTGGAGTATCTGTACATAGGACGACAATAAGCCGTATTCTCCATAGAGTTGGGCTTTATGGCAGAGTGGCCAGAAGAAAGACATTACTTTCAGCAAAAAACAAAATGTCACGTTTTGAGTTGGCGAAAAGGCATGTGGGAGACTCCCAAAATGTATGGAGGAAGGTGCTCTGGTCTGATGAGACTAAAACTGAACTTTTTGGCCATCAAAGAAAACGCTATGTCTGCCGCAAACCCAACACATCACATCACCCAAAGAACACCATCCCCACTGTGAAACATGGTGGTGACAGCATCATGCTGTGGGGATGTTTTTCAGCAGTCGGGACTGGGAAACTGGTCAGAGTTGAGGGAAAGATGGATGGTGCTAAATACAGGGATATTCTTGAGCAAAGCCTGTACCACTCTGTGTGTGATTTGAGGCTAGGACGGAGGTTCACCTTCCAGCCAGGGCTGGTGCAAGGATTTTTGACACCCTAGGCGAAACCTCATTTTGCCGCCCCCCCCGGCTGACTCCGCCCCCTTTTTTCTGCCCATGTAAATCCCACCTTTTTAATAAAGCGCCCATCAAATACAGCCTCACCAACACCCATCAAATGCAGCCTCACCAGCACCCATCAAATGCAGCCTCACCAGCGCCCATCAAATGCAGCCTCACCAGCGCCCATCAAATGCAGCCTACCAGCGCCCATCAAATGCAGCCTCACCAGCACCCATCAAATGCAGCCTCACCAGCGCCCATCAAATGCAGCCTCACCAGCGCCATCAAATGCAGCCCCACCCAGCGCCCATCAAATGTAGCCTCACCAGCGCCCATCAAATGTAGCCTCACCAGCGCCCATCAAATGCAGCCTCACCAGCGCCCATCAAATGCAGCCTCACCAGCGCCCATCAAATGTATCCTCACCAGCACCCATCAAATGCAGCCTACCAGTGCCCTTCAATACAGCCTACCAGTGCCCATCAATGAATGTTTGCTTGCTGCAGGAGTCGGGACACAGACACAGTTCTCCACCACTGCTGCACCTCTGACACTATGTGTGAACGGAGCTGCGGCTGCCTGCTGATGCTGAGACTTAGTTGCTTGCTGTAGAGAGAAGAGAGTAGGAAAACCAGTGGCCGGGCGCCCCCTAGGCAGCAGGGCGCCCTAGGCGGCCGCCTAGTTTGCCTAGTGGTAGCACCGGCCCTGCTTCCAGCAGGACAATGACCCCAAACACACTGCTAAAGCAACACTTGAGTGGTTTAAGGGGAAACATGTAAATGTGTTGGAATGGCCTAGTCAAAGCCCAGACCTCAATCCAATAGAAAATCTGTGGTCAGACTTAAAGATTGCTGTTTACAAGAGCAAACCATTCAACTTGAAGGAGCAGGGGCAGTTTTGCCAGGAGGGATGGGCAAAAATCCCAGTGGTAAGATGTGACAAGCTCATAGAAAGTTATCCAAAGCGACTTAGAGCTGTGATAGCCGCAAAAGGTGGCTCTACAAAGTATTGACTTTAGGGGGGTGAATAGTTATGCACATTGACTTTTTCTGTTATTTTGTCCTATTTGTTGTTTGCTTCACAATAAAAAAAAAAACATCTTCAAAGTTTGTGGGTATGTTCTGTAAATTAAATGATGCAAATCCTCAAACAATCCATGTTAATTCCAGGTTGTGAGGCAACAAAACACAAAAAATGCCAAGGGGGGTGAATACTTTTGCAAGGCACTGTATAAGCATTAATTTCCCATTAGGCAGAACAGTGCATGTCAGTACAACCTAAAGTGTAACGGCCTTCCCTCAGCCCTTTGTAGATGGTGTCTTTGTACTGCTGCCAGCAAACATCCATAAATCAATATCTGAGCATGTGCTGTAAACAAGTCTGCTGCATTCGCCTTGTGTGTTTCTTTTAAAGGACGTGCCTATGCAAACTGGTTAAACCAGAGCGCCTGTGACAGCAGACTGCAGCTCCATATATAACGAGGCGGGAGGCACAGGTAACCACACAGTGCAGGTGCTGTGTGACTGGAGGGCTGCCAGGTCTGGAGATCCCCACTATAATGACGTCATCTATGGAGAAGGATGAATACTGAACACTGACAGCAACATGCCTGGCTGCTGCTCCAGACACAAGGAAACCTGGGATGAGCTGTCACTATCTCTCCCATGAAGAATATCAGAGACTGGGGACAAGCCAGAGCAACAGTGCTGCTTCTCATACTATGCCTTCTACAGCTGATCCCTCACAGTAAGTCTATGTTCTCTGCCTGTGTGTGCACAATGAGGAGGTCGGCACCTATAGAGGTGCCTCTATACAAGGGGCGAACGATCGCTCGTATAGCATTTGCAACAGATTTGTCTTCAGTTACGGGGACAACCCCAGGAATATTTTCCCTAGAAATGTCCCTTATCTGAATGGATCTGGTTTAGGATTTCTTCCCCATTCATTCATTGTGATCTTGGCTTCCCATGTTTAATGATTAAGGTGATTGAAACTGTATTAGTGCACTTGCAACAATCATGACAGTATTGTGACAACCATGACAGCAGTGTTACAGTGTCAAGACAATTAAGACAGTTTCCTGACAGTTCCTTGACAGTATCTATCATGACAGTTCCTGGACAGTATCATTACAACCATGACAGTATTATGATAATTTGATATGATAATTTCATGACAATCATGACAGTTCCATGACAGTATTTTGACAATCAAGACAGTTTCCTGACAGTTCCATGACAGTATCTTGACAATCAAGACAGTTTCCGGACAGTTTCCTGACAGTATCTATCATTACAGATCCTGGACAGTATCAATACAACCATGACAGTATTATGATAATTTCATGTCAATATCATGACAATCATGACAGTTCCATGACAGTATTTTGACAATCAAGACAGTTTTCTGACAGTTCCATGACAGTATCCTGACAATTAAGACAATTTCCTGACAGTATCTATCATGATAGTTCCTGGACAGTGTCATTACAACCATGACAGTGTTATGATAATTTCATGACAATATCGTGACAATCATGACAGTTCCATGACAGTATTTTGACAATCAAGACAGCTTCCTGACAGTTCATGACAGTAGCTTGACTATCAAGACAGTTTCCTTACAGTTCCTTGACAGTATCTATCATTACAGATCCTGGACAGTATCATTACAGCCATGACAGTATTATGATAATTTCATGACAATATCATGACAATCATGGCAGTTCGATGACAGTATTTTGACAATTAAGACAGTTTCCTGACAGTTCCTTGACAGTATCTATCATGATAGTTCATGACAGTATTATAATAATTCTATGACAATATCATGACAATCATGACAGTTTTAAGACAATCATGACAGTTCCTTGACAGTATCATTACAATAATTTTTACCCAATTTGTTTTTATTAAATTTTCATTGACAGAGAAAAAGGTACAAAAACAGAAAAAGAAGTAAAAGATAAAAGGGGAGAACACAAAAATCCTTCAGTATCCATATTTCCTCTTCCTTAAACATAGCCATGTATAAAGACTAGTCATATGTATTTCTATACATTCTTATATATCTTTCCTCCTCATCTTATATAAATACTAATATCATCATTATTTTTTTCTATTGGACTCCCTTTAAAAAAAAAAGGACAATAAGAGAGGCATATCCAAATAGGGGGCTTATTTCACTTTACTACCTCAATCAATTTCACAGATACAAAGCTGCACATTAAGGTTCCATATATATAATCCAGGGGGTCCACCTTACAGTATCATTACAATCATGACAGCGTTATGACAGTATCATGACAATCATGACAGTACCTTGACAGTATTGTGGCAATCATGACCATTCCTTGACAGTATCCTGGCAATCATGACAGTATTATGGCAATCATGACAGTTCCAGAACAGTATCATGGCAATCATGACAGTTCCAGAACCGTATCATGGCAATCATAACAGTTCCATGACAATATTATGACAATCATGACAGTTCCAGAACAGTATTATGGCAATCATGACAGTTCCAGAACAGTATCATGGCAATCATGACAGTTCCACGACAGTATTTTGGCAATAGTATCCTGCCATTCATGACAGTTCCATGACAGTATCATGGCAATTATGACAGTTCCTTGACAGTATTGTGGCAATCATAACAGTTCCATGACAGTATTATGGCAATCATGATAGTTCCAGGACAGTATCATGACAGTTCTTTGACAGTATCATGGCAATCATGACAATTCCTTGACGGTATTGTTACAATCATGACAGTTCCATAAGTTTCATGGCAATCATAACAGTTCCTTGACAGTATCGTGGCAATCATGACAGTTCCTAGACAGTATCTTTACAACCATAACACTATTATGACAGTTCCATGACAGTATCATGATAATTATGATAGTACTCAACGGCATTTATTGCAAACTACCCGTTTTGGAGAAAAGCTCAAAATCTCTAAAGCTGTCCACACATTACAATCTAATTGTACAGGCTATTAAGATAGCAAAACACTGGAGACCATTGCTGATATTCAATCTAAAGCAATACAATATATGAGTCCTAATAGTTAACCAATAACTCCTAAATGCTTGATGTGTGACGCACCCTTTAAAAAAATGTATTGTTGGGTCTCCACCTTTAAACATCTCATACATGAAGAAATGTATGTTTAAATATATTAGAAGCATATCATTTTGAATTAGGGTTGTTACTGATTAAAATTTTCGTGTTTGATTAATCGATTTCTTTAAATTGATTAATCGACTAATTTTGATTAATTATAACGCACATACAGATCCAACTACTTTTAGCTGATCTCCTTGCATTGCAACTCTGCATTAGTCAGTGGTAAATGTGGTATACACTATATACAATCACCCGACACTAGTTAGTTTCCACAATCCATGACTTAACACTTTTAAAAAATCTTTTTAAAAAAATTTTAAGGAGTCTTTTAATGTTAAATTTGTTTTTAGGGTAGACCTCTACTTTAACAAGACATTTTAAAACTTGCAGCTCAATTGATTGCTACCTGGGTAATGCCTCCAATGGGTATACCAGTCCTGTTGACAACCATCTAAAATAGGAATGCCATTTCACTTCCCGTTGTGTCTCTGGGACAGGAAGTGAAATGAAAGCTCCACACTGGGACACTGGCAAAGTCTAAACCGAGAGGTGTTTTCTCTCTGCATGACCTAATCTAAAACTAAAATACAGACTCAAGCTGTATATATACTTTAAATCACCACGATTCCTCCTCCACAATTGACAATTGTCCAGTACAGACAACACACTCACCTTCATAATGCCTTCCAATGCTTGTTTATTCCCAGCAAAGGGTCACGTATCATCAGCATGGGGTGTGTCCGGTCAGTCACAAAACCGACTCGCAGCCACACCTCAGCAATTCGCGGACACGCCCACTTGGTCGAAGCCTTTCAGGCCATGATTGGATCAGTCAGGTGCCTGCTGTATTCCATTACTTTGCCATTGTCCAGTGTGGGCACCGTCAATGACTGGGGAAGGGGTAGGAGTCCGATGACGTCGATGTCCGTGACGTCACCGAATCTCCGATGGAACTCCCTGAAGACCCAGAAGCCGGCGGAGAGGTGAGTACCAATCAAAAGGATTTTGATCGATCAAAAAAATTTACGATTAATCGAGGAATTATTTGTTAATTTCCGCAGCCCTATTTTGAATATATTTGAATTAATTTATTACATATTTTAATGATTGTTGTATTATATGGTTTGAATATATTTATTAAATATTTTGATCAGTATTGTGTTATATGGTTTGAATATATTTATTATATGCATTTTTTTGGGGGTCTGAGATGCTTAAAGTAGGAGATCTCAAAATCCTCTGGTTTCTTTAAAGGGTATCACAAAGAAATTATCAGAGCGCCAACCAATCATCTCAAAAGTCCATTAACATTTATTATTGGTGACCATGTGACAACAGGAAGAACAGCAATAGACAGACAACAGACAACTCATTACAGGATCAAGAAATCCCCGTTCATCAGGGCTTAATGTCAACATTTCTCTGATAGAACCTACTATAGGGCAATCAGAAGTATAAACTTACAAAGCCTAGGTATCAGATTCATTGGGGTTTAAACGAGTAGAGAAGGTTCATATTGTAAAGTGAATGGTAGTTGATCATTGTGGATAAGGAGATGCTGTGTTCAGTTCATCAAAACTTGCTTTTCAGTTTCCCTTTCACATCTTTGGGTAATGGGTATTCAAAGTGAACATAGCTTCGCCTTAGTTAATCTAATCTAAGCAAACATTTGCTTAGCAAAATCCTATATAATCCTTTAGTAAACCTGCCCTAATGTGATGGGAGAGAATGAGATGTCATCGGGAAAGGAAAAGAGGGATAATTGCTACAAATGGTACACGGACAGTAATAAAAGCCTGGCAGAGGTTTTAGCCATTCCCTAGTCTATCCAAAACTTTAAAAAAAAAAAAAAAAGTAGCCTGGATCAGACAATGGGTCATACCTTTCTATGGGAATCTTAACCTGCTTATACTAATCTAGACCAGGAAAGAGTTTACATGTGGTGGAGCTGACAGCCGATGGAATCAACCACCATGCAGTGCATCAATCAGTCAAAGAGTATAAGCTCCGACACACTGGGATTTGTAGTTCTACATTGGCTTGACACCATCTGCAAGCTGATACTAAAAAGGTTGATCTTCAATCATACATGTTACAACTGTAGATACTGCCCTACTGGAACCTATAGTTCCCCAGAGTAAAGGAACTGCCAACTCTATCAGTGGGGGCTGAAGGCAGTGGGTGTCAGCTGTTCTTGAACTTTCATGGAATTAAAATGGTCAGCCTGCTGGAACTTGTGGTTCTACAGTGGTAGATATAGATATCTGGTGACTCAAACCTCAGCAGCAAGAATTCAGGGAATAGCTTGGAGCGCATTTGATTGCATTCCCTTGATAATGCCTAGCACATAACACTTAGGGGAATATGTGGATGATGCACCAATAAATGATTAACATAACAAATTGAAATAAATGGATTATCTGAATATGCATGTGTTTATTGGGTGTATACATAAGCTGGACATTTGCAAAAATTTGGGTAAAACAAATCTTTTTGTGAGAGAGGTCCATAGACTGCCATTGCTGATCATCTTAAATGCCAGCTGTCTCTTTGTCATGCTGATTCTCTGTCTTCAATTCTTTTTACGTTGTTGACCTAGATCAAGTGATGAACTTGTGAAGTCAGAGAACAGTCAGAGAAACATGTCTGTATACTTAGAAAGTTTTAGTGGGTCAGCCCGACAACCAGTCAGCTAGCATTTCCGGTAGGAGCCAGTATGATGTATCAGGGGTCTTTCCTCCCTTTGGGTAGACTAAGGATTTAGGGTTCTGCAAGTGCAAAGATTTGTATGTATCTATTTTTGTCTATTGATTGACCATGATGGACAGGTGTGTTGTAAGTACTGAATATAGCCAACAGCAATAGCAGCCTATGTCATTCTGGCAGCACTGATTGTCGCTTCTCTCCACTACCTCTTTATTGCTAACTCATTTAATCTACTCGCCAATACTGAAACCTGGCTTCATGAATCCAACACTGTTTCTCCTGCTGCCCTCTCCCATGGTGGCCCTCTCTGGACTCACTTCGCCAGACCCAATGGACAGAAGGTAGGGGGAGTGGGAATCCTTCTAGTCCCGCATAGCACCTTTCAGGTACTTCACCCACCTCCCTCTCTGTCACTCTCCTTATTTGAAGCACATTGCATTCGTCTTTTCTCTCCAGCCACCTGGACCAGTAGCAGCCTTTCCTGATGACTTTTCCGCCTGGCTACCCTACTTTCTCTCTTCTGAAATCATTCTAGGTGACTTTAACATCCCTGTTAATACTAACACTCCTGCTACTTCCAAACTTCTCAGTCTAACCTGCTCCTTTGACCTGAAGCAATGGATACATGCTCCTACTCACTCTGATGGTAAAACCCTTGACCTTGTTTTCTCCCACCTATGCACTCCATGCAACCTCTCCAACAATCCTTTCACTCTCTCTGATCACTACCCTATTAGTTTCATTCTCTCCCTCTCTTCCACCTCCTCTCTCTCCAACTACCTAACATTTATCAGTGGAAACCTTCGCCACTTCAACCCTTCTCTTCTTTACTCTACTACTGATCACCTCTATGACAAACTTTCATCCCTGTCCTGCCCCAACTTAGACACTTCTGTCTAAAACAACTCACTGTCATCCTCCCTGGATACACTGGCCCCCTCACTACACACAGAATCAGGCCCCTACAACTATGGCAAACTGATGACACCAGAAGTCTGAAAAAACATAGCCGCGCTCTTGAGCGCCTGTGGCGTAAGACTTAGTCTCAGGAAGATTTCAACCAATATAAATCTGCCCTCCAGAAATACAATTCCTGTCTCCTTCATGCCAAGCAGCCCCTTTTTTATCACTTTCATTAACAACCTATCATCCGGTCCCCATCAGCTCTTCTCTACCTTCAACTGTCTACTTCGTCATCCACTGCCTCCACCCACTAACTCACTCACTGCCCAGGAGATCGCCAATCACTTCAAACATAAGATTGATACAATTCGTGAGGAGATCTCTACGTTCCTCCCAAGACCTTCTGCTCTCTAGCCTTCTTGTCACCTTATCCCATGCTCACCTCCAGGACTTTCCCCAAGCCTCTCCCATCCTCTGGAACTCCCTACCTCAATCTGTCTGACAATATTCTACTCTGATTGCTTTTAGACAATCCCGGAAATCCCTTCTCTTCAGAGAAGCCTATTCTGCCCCCCGCCTAACAACTGTACTTTTATTTTCTCCATCAGCTCCTCCCCACAGTTATTACCTTTTGTATCACTTGACCCTCCCTCTTGGATTGTAAACTTTGATGAGCAGGACCCTCTGATTCCTCCTGTATTGAATTATTTACAAATACTGTACTGGTGACCCCACAATAGGGATAAAACTTTTTCGCAGAAGAGAGTTTAATAAGACTCGTGGCCACTCATTACAATTAGAAGAAATGAGGTTTAACCTTAAACTACGTAGAGGGTTCTTTACTGTAAGAGTGGTAAGGATGTGGAATTCCCTTCCACAGGCGGTGGTCTCAGCGGGGAGCATTGATAGCTTCAAGAAACTATTAGATAATCACCTGAATGACCGCAACATACAGGGATATGTAAGGTAATACTGACACATAATCACACACATAGGTTGGACTTGATGGACATGTGTCTTTTTTCAACCTCACCTACTATATGTAACTACTATATACTATACTATATGAATTGTATTGTAACTGTACTGTCTGCCCTCATGCTGTAAAGTGCTGCGCAAACTGTTGGCGCAATATAAATCCTGTATAATAATAAAAGTATGTTAGTTTATCTTTATTTATATTCGAATACCAATATTGTTTTGGTAATCTAGAATAAGATATAAATTCCAGAAAATTTCTTTTAGATTAGTGTGGGGGAAGTTAGTGCCTCTGTCTACTTCTTTGGGATGATTTCCCTCCTGCATTAGTTGAGCCACTGGGCAAAGCAATTAATAGCATGGGTTAAAGCTGAATTTTAATCTGATTATAATATGCCTCCTTTGGTTTCTCCCTCCCTCTCATTAATATACTAATGACATTTTCCTTACATACGTTATTTTAGACCCAGTAAAGTCATCACTTGGTCTCTGTGCTTCTCTATGCAGTGCACTGTGCAGGCAGATCATGGCTGGTGGGAGGAGCCAGCAAGGGGCTGTACATAGCTTCCTGAAAACCTCACAGTACTTCTCTCAAGAGTTCTCAAGAGTCCTCAACACTGATGCAAGCTATGGACTGGTTGTTGGGAGGAGTTATGCACATATTAAAATGCCTTAGCATAGGTGGATATCAGTATGGAGGGGTGGATACTCCTAGGTAGGCTCCATGTTCATGTAGACCAGTGTTTCTCAACTCCAGTCCTCAAGGCGCCCCAACAGGTCATGTTTTCAGGATTTCCCTCAGATGAACCGGCTATGGTAATTACCAAGGCCGTGAAACTGGTCAAATCACCTGTGCAAAATAATGGAAATCCTGAAAACATGACCTGTTGGGGTGCCTTGAGGACTGGAGTTGAGAAACACTGATGTAGACTTTACTAGGTCACACCTACATGTAGTGCTGAACCACCATGATTGGAAGAACTGAAATCCATTGAATGAAAAGGGCAGTCCAGGGATAGTCAGGTTGGGGAGGAAAACGTTGGATGATGCTAGTTGTCCTCCAGCCAGGAAATGAGGCGATTTCTATCTTGCTGCAGCTTCTAATGCACTCTGTGAGAAGCTCACAATGTGCAGTGAAATCGCACTACAGGAGAGGAGCCTGTTCACTTTTGCAAGACTGTAGGAAAGGCTGGAGTTCAGCTTTAACGCAGATTGAATGTGCCTACAAATTTGGGTTCATGCATGGTAAAGCCTGAGGAGCATGGAACTATATAGTGAGCCATTCAACAACATACACCCATCTGTTTTTACAACTTTGATTTCCATCGTCTAAATCTGGAGCTTTGATTGAGCCACTTCAGCGCCAGGCCTTTTTCTGACACTTTTGTTTACATGTAAAAATCAGTATTTTTTGCTAGAAAATTAGTTAGAACCCCCAAACATTATATGTTTTTTAAAGCAGAGGCCCTGGAGAATAAATTGGTGGGTGTGGCAATTTTTTTACATCGCACGGTATTGCGCTGCAATTTTTTTTGAAAAATACACTTTTTTTGAATTTCAATTAAAAAAAACACAATACAAGAATCCATCCCTCAAAATTTCCACTCGCCTGCTCGCATTTGGCGAGTAGAAATAAGTTGAGGGCGAGTGTTCTGGCTCGGCTCAGTCGTGGAGGCAGGCACACTTTGGGAGCATTCAGGATTTCTTAAATTTTTTTGTTCACTCTTATGCCCCGTACACACGATCAGACATTCCGACAACAAAATCCATGGATTTTTTCCGATGGATGTTGGCTCAAACTTGTCTTGCATACACACGGTCACACATATGTTGTCGGAAATTCCGAACGCCAAGAACGCGGTGACGTACAACACTTACAACAAGCCGAGAAAAATGAATTTCAATAGCCAGTGCGGCTCTCCTGCTTGATTCCGAGCTTGCGTGGAACTTTGTGCGTCAGAATTGTGTACACACGATCGGAATTTATGTCAACGGATTTTGTTGACGGAAAATTTGAGATCCAGATCTCAAATTTTGTGTGACGGAAATTCCGATGGAAAATGTCCGATGGAGCCTACACACGGTCGGAATTTCCGACAACAAGCTCCCATCAAACATTTTCCATCGGAAAATCCGATCGTGTGTACGGAGCATTAGTCTTTACTGCCCCATGTATGGTTAGGGATAATCTGACGGCTATTATTTTACATGTACTTGCTTTATTTTCTGATTTAGCAAAAATGCTGCCTATATCCTCTTCCTGCTTATTGGACAAAGCTAGTTATGCTGAGTTGTTGTCCCATGATTAGGCTTGGGACAGAGAGGGGAAACCTGGAAGCCAATTGGCGGAACCAGTACACAGTGTATATATATATATAGGTAAATACAGCCCTCAAGCTTCCATTCCACTTGCCTCTTTTGATAATATTTATTTTTGTAACTTAATTCTGCATAAAACATTTAACAGTTAATTTCATGAGATACTTTACAAGGGCGTGTTTAGGGGCGCTGCAGGGTAGGGGTTGGGTGGGGCAACTGGTAGCGAGTAACCCTTAAGATCTGGCTAGTAGCTCAAGACTTGAAATTTTGAGCCCTGCACTAACCCATTTTTTTTGTAAAATCTAAAAGATGAATTTACGATGAGTAAACAGTTACCAAACATGTCCCGCTTTAAAATTGCACATGCCTGTGCAATGGCGACAAAAGACGTAAATTTTACTATCCATAGGCGATGCTTTAAAGGCCTTTACAGGTTGCCACTTTAAATTTACACATGGGGTCTAGTGCTAGAATTGCTGCCCATGATCTGATGTTCGTGACAATACCTCACATGTGTGGGACGATCGATGTTTGCGTGCATGTAGGAACGACGCATGCGTTGGCCTGTGTGCGTGAGCACAGGGGGACGAGGCACTTTACATTTATTTTTTTTAATTGGTAATTTATTCTACCTTTTTTATTTTTACACTGTTGCTTTAATTTATTTTTTTTTAATCACTTTTATTGCTGTCACAAGGAATGTAAACATCTCAGGTACTTCTTATGGAGAGATCTGGTGTCTATAAGACCCCAAATTTCTCCTCTGCCCTTAAAAGCATTCAAAACACCAGGATCAGTGTTTTTGAATGCTTTTGGTTTTTCAAAATTGGCACCGTTGACATCCGGGTAAACCTGGAAGTGATGTCGGGTCATCGCTTCCGGGTTACCATAGCGGAGACCCAATCAAAGCCGATCCTGGTGGGATGGAAGAGCCAGAGCAAGCCATGCGAGGGAGGGATTCCCCTCCCACTGCTTATATATGCAATCCAGTGACTAGTTAGCTGCTAGGATTGCTTTTACAAAACCATCGTCCTGCCAGTCGTCCTGCCAGTCGTCATCATCTTGGTATAACCACTGAAAATCCAGCGACGTTGTTAAGTGGGTAAATACAATCTGTGATCCTATCATGATGGTCCTTGTTCAAGCCCTTCATGTCCTAGTGTGACAACTGTCTATGTTCCTGCATTATCTGTGTCACCCTGTCATATGTCCCCCTGATGGAGACTACAAAGAGCCGAAACACATTCCAAAGACATGGCTCACCATCGTTAGTATCAGGAAGGGGGTCTAGAGCAGTGTTGCCAACCGTACGTATTTTTACAGCCAGCCCATAAAAACAGGGCACTTTTCCTCCTGCGCGTAAAAGCCAGTAGCAGGTGAAAAATGCCTGTAAAAAATAGCTGTGAGGGGTCAAAACTGCGCATGCGCAATTCTGGAAATACTCCCAATCCGATCCTGCGTTGACCCTGCATTCAGCTATCCCTGGTGGGCAGTGCTCCGCCTCCAGGGGGGCGGGTCTGACAGAGACTGTGTGCGAGTGGAGTCTATGTGAAGTTTGGTTGCTGGCTGGGGGCAGATAGGACATTACTGTTGGGTGGGGGTGATATGCAGTGGACACTGCAGTGGGCGGGTCATGATATGAAGGGGGGCAGAGAAGGACACTAAAGGGGGGGCAGGAGGACACTACCGTGTGGGGCAGTGTTGCCCATTAATTTATGGGCAGCCTGTAAAAAATATGACTGTCCTGACGAAGGTGGGGTTGCCCAGCAAAACGCGTTGCTGTCCTGTCCGTGTGCGTCTGTCACCATTCTATGCATTCTTTTGGCATCACCGTTCAGGATTCCATGGTGTGGACACCGTTATAGGAACATGCAGCATTGCTGCTTTCTGTATATTAGTTTATAGGACTGCCTGGCATTCGGTGGTGCCATTAAACCCTATTGTTTATTTGCTCATTGCAGTGAATTTATATGCTATATATATGGATACATGGATGGTGTCTAGACGCATTGCCTTTTTAGACAACGTTGTCTTTTAATGGCGGAAGGTGAAGGTATTGTTTCATTTTTCAATATTAATTTTGTAATTTTTTCTATAATAAACTCTTGTATAGTTTGATCATTGTTTTTTTGCATTATTGTGATACGATTTCCCTGTGGCTCTATTATATGGTACTTTGAACCATACCCTCTACCTTGGTATGTTTCTGGTTTTTCATGTAAAAAATATGGCTGTCCGCAGCCCCTGACCACCTCCTGTACAATGTCCGCAGCCCCTGACCACCTCCTGTACAATGTCCACAGCCCCTGACCACCTCCTGTACAATGTCCACAGCCCCTGACCACCTCCTGTACAATGTCCGCAGCCCCTGACCACCACCTGTACAATGTCCGCAGCCTCTGACCACCTCCTGTACAATGTCCGCAGCCTCTGACCACCTCCCGTACAATGTCCACAGCCCCTGACCACCTCCTGTACAATGTCCGCAGCCTCTGACCACCTCCCGCACAATGTTCACAGCCCCTGACCACCTCCTGTACAATGTCCGCAGCCCCTGACCACCTCCTGTACAATATCCGCAGCCTCTGTCCACCTCCGTACAATGTCTGCAGCCCCTACCACCTTCTGTACAATGTCCGCAGCCCCTGACCACCTCCTGTACAATGTTCGCAGCCCCTGACCACCTTCTGTACAATGTCCACAGCCTGTGACCACCTCTGTACAATGTCCGCAGCCTCTGACTATTTCCTGTACAATGTCCGCAGACTCTGACCATCTCCCGTACAAAGTCTGCAGCCCCTGGCCACCTCCCATACATTGTCCGCAGCACCTGACCACCTCCCATACATTGTTCCCAGCCCCTGACCAACTTCTGTAGAATGTCTGCATCCTCTGACCACCTCCCATACAATGTCCACAGCCCCTGACCACCTCCTGTACAATGTCCGCAGTCACTGACCTCCTCCTGTTCAATGTCTGCAGCCTCTGACTAACTCCTGTACAATGTCCGCAGCCTCTGACCATTTCTTGTCTTTTATCATGTCTGCAGTCGCTGAGGGGGAGTTTGGAGAGGAGTCAAGAGTGGGAGCGCCACCGGGATGGGGGTCACGGGAGGAGTCAGACATGTGTGGACACTGGAGAGGAGACGTTAGGATAAAACCAGAGTCGCCAAGCTGGAGCCGCCTGACTGAGCCCTGCAAGGTGCACCTGAGAGGAGGTCAGTGACAGTGCCACCAGACCATTCTAAGAGATGTAAGGGAGCACTGATATAAAGGTTCCCCCCTTACCTTAGTGTATTCACTCAGCGGAAGATGGTCTCTGATAGACTCTGATATATGGGGGAGCTCTGTGCTGGCTGGGTTATAATAGCCTGACCTTTATGTAAATGAAAAAATATGTTTTTTTACTTTTGTTTAACTTAAACACATTGCCAATAGCACTAGCTACATGTTTATAGTTTAAATGTTGATATTTACACTGTTTAGCACTGAAAACGGTCATTTTAGGTACTTGTATGCAGTGTCAGTAAAAAAATGCGTCTCTGTCAGTAAATGTCATGATTTCTGCCAGTAAAAAGTGCCATTTGTAAATTTTGGCATCCTGTCAGTAAATATTACTTCGGGGGGTTGGCAACACTGGTCTAGAGAAATGATGCAGCAGATGCTGGAGAGAGAGTTCACGCAGTCCATATAGCTTTATTCTTGACAATGTAGTGACAATAGGTAGACAAACAATATCCAATGCATTTCGGGGGGCCAAAGTAACCCCTTCACCAGGGCTTGGGTTTGTATGTCAGAATCCTATGAGGGTTAGTTTACAGTCTCCTAGAAAGGGATCCCCACCAGAAGACAAGGATTTACAATGGCACAGTGACTGTAATGGAAATTACACTTTTTACCACTGTCTGGGCCTCTCTATTCACCCTCTCTATTCACTCTCCTTATGCCGCGTACACACGAGCGGACTTTCTATCCTACTTGGTCCGGCACACTTTCCGACGGACTTTGTCCGCCAGGTGCGCCGGACTTTAAAACGAACGGACTTGCCCACACACGCCGGGATTTTCCGGCGGGCTAAGTCCGCCCGTCTTTCCGACGGACTTTCGCCGGAGTTCCGGCGGACTTTCAGAATGAACGGACTTGCCCACACACGGACAAGTCCGTTCATTTTGAACGTGACTCAGGTGCGACGGGACTAGAAAAGGATGTCAATCTTGCCGCTTTTATCGGCTAGATTGACACCTTGCGAGCCCCGTCGCGGGGCATACCAGGCCCTTAGGTCTGGTATGGATTATAAAGGGGAACCCCTACGCCGAAAAAACGGCATGGGGTCCCCCCTAAAATCCATACCAGACCCCGATCCGAGCACGCAGCCTGGCCGGTCAGGAAAGGGGGTGGGGACGAGCGAGCGCCCCCCCCCTCCTGAACCGTACCAGGCCGCATGCCCTCAACATGGGGGGTGGGTGCTTTGGGGGAGGGGGGCGCCCTGCGCCCCCCCCAAAGCACCTTGTCCCCATGTTGATGAGGACAAGGGCCTCTTCCCGACAACCCTGGCCGTTGGTTGTCGGGGTCTGCGGGCGGGGGCTTATCGGAATCTGGGAGCCCCCTTTAATAAGGGGGCCCCCAGATCCCGGCCCCCCACCCTATGTAAATGAGTATGGGGTACATGGTACCCCTACCCATTTACCTAGGAAAAAAGTGTAAGTAATAAAACACACTACACAGGTTTTTAAAATATTTTATTAAACAGCTCCGGGGGGGGGATCTTCCTCCGGCTTCGGGGGTCTTCTTCCGGCTTCGGGGGTCCCTCCGCTTCATCTTCTCCCGGCGTCCGGTTGGTTCTTCTCCGCTCTCCGGCCTCTTCTCCCGGTGTCGCAGGTCTTCGGCCGGCCCCTCCGCTCTCTTCATGTAGCTCTATTGCGAGCGGAGGTCCGGACTTCTGGGCTTCTTGGCTTCTCTTCTCTTCCCCCAGATGTTGACACGACGCTCTCTCCGGCTGGACTGGTCTCTGAGGGCTGCGTTGTGACTTATATAGGCGGAGACCCCGCCCCCATATGATGTCACAGTCCTTGGGCATGCTGGGACTGTGACGTTTTAGGGGGCGTGGTCGACGCCGCCCCCTAAAACGTCACAGTCCCAGCATGCCCAAGGACTGTGACATCATATGGGGGCGGGGTCTCCGCCTATATAAGTCACAACGCAGCCCTCAGAGACCAGTCCAGCCGGAGAGAGCGTCGTGTCAACATCTGGGGGAAGAGAAGAGAAGCCAAGAAGCCAAGAAGCCCAGAAGTCCAGAAGTCCGGACCTCCGCTCGCAATAGAGCTACATGAAGAGAGCGGAGGGGCCGGCCGAAGACCTGCGACACCGGGAGAAGAGGCCGGAGAGCGGAGAAGAACCAACCGGACGCCGGGAGAAGATGAAGCGGAGGGACCCCCGAAGCCGGAAGAAGACCCCCGAAGCCGGAGGAAGATCCCCCCCCCGGAGCTGTTTAATAAAATATTTTAAAAACCTGTGTAGTGTGTTTTATTACTTACACTTTTTTCCTAGGTAAATGGGTAGGGGTACCATGTACCCCATACTCATTTACATAGGGTGGGGGGCCGGGATCTGGGGGCCCCCTTATTAAAGGGGGCTCCCAGATTCCGATAAGCCCCCGCCCGCAGACCCTGACAACCAACGGCCAGGGTTGTCGGGAAGAGGCCCTTGTCCTCATCAACATGGGGACAAGGTGCTTTGGGGGGGGGGGCGCAGGGCGCCCCCCTCCCCCAAAGCACCCACCCCCCATGTTGAGGGCATGCGGCCTGGTACGGTTCGCTCGTCCCCACCCCCTTTCCTGACCGGCCAGGCTGCGTGCTCGGATCGGGGTCTGGTATGGATTTTAGGGGGACCCCACGCCGTTTTTTCGGCGTAGCGGGGTTCCCCTTTATAATCCATACCAGACCTAAGGGCCTGGTATGCCCCGCGCTCGCCGCAATAGGAAGATTTGTTTTTCCTATTGCAGCGAGCGCGAGATGCAATACCATCCCCTCGTGTCGCATTTGGTCTGTCGGACCAGCCTACACACGAGCGGGCTTTCCGTCGGACCAGCACACACACGAGCGGACTTTCCGCCCGAAACTGAGTCCGACGGAAAGATTTAAAACATGTTTAAAATCTAGGTCCGGCGGGCTTTTGGGAAGAAGTCCGCCGGAAAAGTCCGCCGCCGCCCACACACGGGCGGATTGTCCGGCACACTCTGGTCCGCCGGACCAAGTATGCCGGAAAGTCCGACCGTGTGTACGCGGCATTACTCACCCTCTCTATTTGTCCTCTTTAGCAATACCGCTGAGAGTGAAAGTGAAAGAAAATCACAAATTTTGCAATGTTACCAGAACAGGAACGTAGGGTAAATCTTCCAATGGGGACACTAGTTCTGGTGACAACCAGGATTCCCTCTCTTTGGAGGGATTTCCTCTCGCTTCCTGTTTTGGCTAGGAGCCAGGAAGTGAAGGGAGATCTCTCCAATGGGACAGGGTTTATAACCCTAGTTCACGTTATTCAAAATGGGGAAAAAAAATTGCGTTAAGTTCATCTTTAAAGGTACCAAAATATAGTAATATACGCAATATATTGAAATGTACAGGTTTTTATTGATGTACCTTAAAAACATATTAGATTGGACACATCGTTGGGTAACACGCCAACATCGCTTAGTCTCCTCCACAGGCTTTAAATCTTTCTCTAACCTGCAGGAACAATATTAACTTCTCAGCTCTGAGTTTTTCAGATACCTTCAAACCAAACACTTCTATCCCATGAAAATTTCACCAGGCATACTCCTCAATGTAATGCCCACCTAAGAGCGCCTGTGCATTTCAGATCCACACACCAAGGGAGTCATTACCACCCACATCTTACTAACTACTCCAATGCCACCTCCCCCCATGTCTCTAAATGGGCAACTGACTTAAAATAGCTGTAAACCCTTATATATACCTAGTGAAGTGACTGGCCTCAGGAGATACACAGAGATGAAACAAATCCTCCTACATAAGTTGCACTTGTTTATCTGCAGTCTATCTTCTCTACAGCTGTTCAAAGTCCAGAATTTATAGAGCTTGTCTGAGCTGTCAGATAAAAAGGGTCAGAGAGCTGAAATTACACTCTGAAAAGCTCAGTGAGGAGAGCTCTGAGAGCTGTTTGGAGGGAAGGGAAACACCTTCCTCCACACAGCACACAGGAAGAGATCTCTCCTCTGTCACCCTTTTCCTCTTGGTGTTAGAAACATTTTCAGAAGTGATTCATGCAGATGGCAGAGGAACGAAGCAGGAGACAGAAATAACACTTAGTGCTCTTAATTGAGTACACACTATAGAGGGATATGCTTTGTTCATATTTCATGTCTGAGGTTTGCAACCACTTTAACCTTAGACCTTACACCCAGTGACTGGGCAGACATCTAGCAGGCAACTCATAAGGTGTCTCTTAAAATTTCCACCCTTGAAACATCTTATAAAGTGGTAGAATAGCTAAATATATTCTGGGCTACTCATCAACCTGCTTTCAGTGTTGTGGAGAACCCGGCACATATCTTCACACCTGGTGGATCTGCCCTCAAGTGAAATCTTTTTGGGGTGAAATCTTCTTACTTCTTTCACAGCTGTTTGACAAATCTATATAACCAGCTTCATAGACAGTCTTACTGAATATGGCACCATCAGAGCTGACCAGGAACCAATCTGACCTCTTCTTTTATGCATCAACTGCTGCAAAACAAACCTTCACCAGATCATGGACGTCACGGGCATTGTGTACGACAGCCACTAAAAATAGAGTGACCTAGGCGATGATCCATGCCAAGTTAGAGGCCACCCTCTAGGTAGGATAAGGTGCAGAAGTACATGAGAATTTGGCAACCCTGGATCAATAAGTATTTACCCCCTTTGATAAGTCTTTATTAGAACCTTGACACTATCCTTTTTTCGTATTTTGCATTAGAACCCTCTGGCCACAGTCATGGGACACTCCAGATCCCCTCTCCCTTCTTCATTGTCTCTTCTTCTTTCACTCTTTCCATGACCAGTACCTCTACTTCAAGGCACTGTGTCCCCATCTTGAACCCAGAGTTATGGCTGGGGGGTGCCAGCTAGCCGCTGCTAGTTTCTCCCAACTTTGCCTCTACTGAATCTGACTTTGTGTTGTTACCATCTCCCTGTCGCATCTCTGTGATACACTGTGATGGCATATGTAAAACTCAATAAAATCTTTGAACTAGAAAAACATATAAAATTGATTTAAAGCCATTACACAATACTTATTTTTGCATTCTTCGCACAGTAACCTCCTAGCGCCCCAAAAAAACACCCCCTGCTCGGATCATATATCCACAAACAACTTATTGATTTAAGAGTACTATTAGTCTTCACATTTCCAAGCCGTAATCTGCAGAGGGGTGAAACCGCTTCTCAATGTGTTTCTCAGATAGAAATCTGCTTCCTCAGGAGATAACTAGGAGGAGAAAGATAATTTTTCAAGATCAAATTATCTCTCACTTCCAATTTATCTCCTGAGGAAGCAGATCTACATCTGGTAAACGCTTTGAAAAGTGGTCTCAGCCCTCTGCAGATTACGGCTTTGAAATGTGAAGACTTTTGTACTCCTAAATAAGTAGGTAGGTTGCAGATATATGTGCCAAGCAGGGGGTACAAAATTCAAAGAGAAGTATTGTGTGTAATGGGATTACATCCTACCTAATATATTTTTTTAAGGTATATAAATAGTACCCGTACATTTTAAATATATATTTGTGAATATATTACTGTGTTTTGGTACCTTTAAAGTCCAATTGTTCTATATTTTTTGGCTATCGAATTGGACATGATGGCTCTGTTATTAGTAACCAGTCCAATAAAATGATCAATACACAGTGCTTTAGTAAATGAAATGGCACCCAGTTAGGTTGTCTTTAAGTGCTTTCTAGATCTAACAACAGTTGCAGTCATCTGTGATGACATATGAGAGGGTTTGAATTTGCACTCTCCTAATTGTGGATGTTCAGGCTTCATGCAAACTGGGGCTTTTGTAAATGCTTTTCTCCTGGCAGTAGAAAAGCAGCTTCAAAAACACGCCTAAGCAGCATTTAGGCGCATCAAGCATTTGGACGTTTATTCATTTAATTGGGCAGAATAAATTTAATATTTGATATAATATATATACAGTTGTGCTCATAAGTTTACATATCCTGCCAGAATTTATGATTTCTTGGCCATTTTTCAAAGAATATGAATGATAACACAAAAACTTTTCTTTCACTCATGGTTAGTGTTTGGCTGAAGCCATTTATTATCAATCAACTATAATCACTCTTTTTAAATCATAATGACAACAGAAACTACCCAAATGACCCTGATCAAAAGTTTACATACCCCAGTTCTTAATACCGTGTATTGCCCCCTTTAACATCAATGACGGCTTGAAGTCTTTTGTGGTATTTGTGGATGAGGCTCTTTATCTTCTCAGATGGTAAAGCTGCCCATTCCTCTTGGCAAAAGCCTCCAGTTCCTGTAAATTCTTGGGCTGTCTTGTATGAACTGCATTATTGAGATCTCCTCAGAGTGGCTCGATGATATTGAGGTCAGGAGACTGAGATGGCCACTCCAGAACCTTCACTTTATTCTGCTGTACCAAATGACAGGTCGACTCGGCCTTGTGTTTTGGTTTATTGTCTTGTTGGAATGTCCAAGTACGTCCCATGCACAGCTTCCTGGCTGATGAATGCAAATGTTCCTCCAGTATTTTCTGATAACATACTGCATTCATCTTGCCATCCATTTTGACCAAATTTCCTGTGCCTTTGTAGCTCACACATCCCCAAAAATCAGCGATCCAAATCCGTGTTTCACAGTAGGAATGATGTACCTTTCATCATAGGCCTTGTTGACTCCTCTCCAAATTAAGCATTTATAGTTGTGGCCAAAAAGCTAATGACTTCGTGCCAGAAGGTGTGAGGCTTGTCTCTGTGCTGTTTGGCGTATTGTAAGCAGGATACTTTGTGGCATTCTACTGGCTACTCGACCATGCAGCCCATCTTTCTTCAAGTGCCTTCTTATTGTGCATCTTGAAACAGCCACACCACGTTTTCAGAGAGTCCTGTATTTCACCTGAAGTTATTTGTGGGTTTTTCTTTGCATCCCGAACAATTTTTCTGGCAGTTATGGCTGAAATTTTAGTTGGTCTACCTGACCATGGTTTGTTTTCAACAGAACCCCTTATTTTCCACTTCTTGATTAGAGTTTGAACACTGCTGATTGGCATTTTCAATTTCTTGGATATCTTTTTATATCCCTTTCCCGTTTTATACAGTTCAACTACCTTTTCCTGCAGATCCTTTGACAATTCTTTTGCTTTACCCATGACTCAGAATCCAGAAACATAATTGCAGCACTGGATGAAAGATGCAAGGGTCTATCAGGAGTCCAGAAACCCACTGACCTTTTATACACACACTAATTACAAGCAAACAGATCACAGGTGAGGATGGTTACCTTTAATAGCCATTCAAACCCCTTTGGGTCAACTTGTGTGCATGTTATCAGGCCAAAATTTGCAGCTATAACAGCTTCAACTCTTCTGGGAAGACTGTCCACAAGGTTTAGGAGTGTGTCTATGGGAATGTCTGACCATTCTTCCAGAAGCGCATTTGTGAGGTCAGGCACTAAGGTGGACAAGCTGGCCTGGCTCGCAATCTGCGCTCTAATTCATCCCAAAGGTGTTCTATCAGGTTGAGGTCAGGTTGAGGTCAGGACTCTGTGCAGGCCAGTCAAGTTCCTCCACCCCAAACTTGCTCATCCATGTCTTTATGGACCTTGCTTTGTGCACTGGTCCAGATCATTTGGTGGAGGGGGATTATGGTGTGGGGTTGTTTTTCAAGGGTTGGGCTTTGCCCCTTCTACTTTTTATAGAGCCATATAGCTGAAGCTCAGATTATACACAAAGATGAAAAAAAATAAGGGAATGGCTCATGCTCACTCTCTCCTTGCTTTGCGCAGATCTGTTTCAATTAGCGATGGACTGAAAAAGAAAGAGGCTATTGTTCTGGCTCTCTCATTTGTGCTATTGGATCCCCCTCTGTTTTTAATGTTGATTTGTATAAGAAAGATTATATATAAAAATAGTAAAAACAAAAACAGGTATAAAATAGTTTTTTTTTTAAAAGCATCAAATTAAAATGCCCAAAGTTTCCCTTTAATATGTCATTACTGGTATAAATGGAAGGGGCGAGAAAAGAGGAAGTCTTGTAGAATAGATGTTACATAGTTACATAGTTACATAGTAGGTGAGGTTGAAAAAAGACACAAGTCCATCAAGTCCAACCTATGTGTGTGATTATGTGTCAGTATTGCATTGTATATCCCTGTATGTTGTGGTCATTCAGGTGCTCATCTAATAGTTTCTTGAAGCTATCAATGCTCCCCGCTGAGACCACCGCCTGTGGAAGGGAATTCCACATCCTTGCCGCTCTTACAGTAAAGAACCCTCTACGTAGTTTAAGATTAAACCTCTTTTCTTCTAATTTAATGAGTGGCCACGAGTCTTGGTAAACTCTCTTCTGCGAAAAAGTTTTATCCCTATTGAGGGGTCACCAGTCCGGTATTTGTAAATTGAAATCATATCCCCTCTCAAGCGTCTCTTCTCCAGAGAGAATAAGTTCAGTGCTCGCAACCTTTCCTCATAACTAAGATCCTCCAGACCCTTTATTAGCTTTGTTGCCCTTCTTTGTACTCGCTCCATTTCCAGTACATCCTTCCTGAGGACTGGTGCCCAGAACTGGACCGCATACTCTAGGTGCGGCCGGACCAGAGTCTTGTAGAGCGGGAGAATTATCGTTTTATCTCTGGAGTTGATCCCCCTTTTAATGCATGCCAATATTCTGTTTGCTTTGTTAGCAGCAGCTTGGCATTGCCTGCCATTGCTGAGCCTATCATCCACTAGGACCCCCAGGTCCTTTTCCATCCTAGATTCCCCCAGAGGTTCTCCCCCCAGTGTATAGATTGCATTCATATTTTTGCCACCCAAATGCATTATTTTACATTTTTCTACATTGAACCTCATTTGCCATGTAGTCGCCCACCCCATTAATTTGTTCAGGTCTTTTTGCAAGGTTTCCACGTCCTGCGGAGAAGTTATTGCCCTGCTTAGCTTAGTATCGTCTGCAAATACAGAGATTGAACTGTTTATCCCATCCTCCAGATCGTTTATGAACAAATTAAATAGGATTGGTCCCAGCACAGAACCCTGGGGCACCCCACTACCCACCCCTGACCATTCTGAGTACTCCCCATTTATCACCACCCTCTGAACTCGCCCTTGTAGCCAGTTTTCAATCCATGTACTCACCCTATGGTCCATGCCAACAGACCTTATTTTGTACAGTAAACGTTTATGGGGAACTGTGTCAAATGCTTTTGCAAAATCCAGATACACCACGTCTACAGGCCTTCCTTTATCTAGATGGCAACTCACCTCCTCATAGAAGGTTAATAGATTGGTTTGGCAAGAACGATTCTTCATGAATCCATGCTGATTACTGCTAATGATATTGTTCGTATTACTAAAATCCTGTATATAGTCCCTTATCATCCCCTCCAAGAGTTTACATACTATCGATGTTAGGCTAACTGGTCTGTAATTCCCAGGGATGTATTTTGGGCCCTTTTTAAATATAGGTGCTACATTGGCTTTTCTCCAATCAGCTGGTACCATTCCAGTCAGTAGACTATCTGTAAAAATTAGGAACAACGGTCTGGCAATCACTTGACTGAGTTCCCTAAGTACCCTCGGATGCAAGCCATCTGGTCCCGGTGATTTATTAATGTTAAGTTTCTCAAGTCTAATTTTAATTCCGTCCTCTGTTAACCATGGAGGTGCTTCCTGTGTTGTGTCATGAGGATAAACACTGCAGTTTTGGTTACTGAAGCCCCCCGATTCACTCGTGAAGACTGAGGAGAAGAATAAATTCAATACCTTCGCCATCTCCCCATCCTTTGTAACCAGATGTCCTTCCTCATTCTTTATGGGGCCAATATGGTCTGTCCTCCCTTTTTTACTGTTTACATACTTAAAGAATTTCTTGGGATTTTTTTTGCTCTCCTCCGCTATGTGTCTTTCATGTTCTATCTTAGCTGTCCTAATTGCACCTTTACATATCCTGTTGCATTCTTTATAGTCTGAATGCTGAGGATGATCCCTCAACCTTGTATTTTTTGAAGGCCTTCTCCTTTGCTTTTATATGCATTTTTACATTGGAGTTAAGCCATCCAGGACTTTTGTTCGCTCTTTTAAATTTATTACCCAATGGGATACATTGGCTAATGCCCTTATTTAAGATGTGGTTAGATGTGGTTAGATGTGGTTATCCGGTATATGTACAGTACAAGGTTCAGGGTGATCGTCTCACCGGAGAACACGGGGCAGGCAGGTAACTTCTGCTATGTGTGTGATTACACCTTCCATCCCACTTAGTACATATTGGCTGAGAGACTGCAAGCCAGCGAGCAACAGCTATTATGTGTGAGTCTGGATTTCCCATGTAGGTAATTGTGTTTAAGGGTGGAGCCAGCAAGTGTTAGGGCCCGTTCACACTATGTCCAGTGCACTGCATGGCTCCTCATAGGTCAATACAGGCTCAGCACAAGCAATTGCTATCTATGTGCCCAGTTCACACCATAATCCTGCAGTGCGTTGCATAGAAATTCAGCAAGTGTGCATTTCTATGTGGCACAATGTATCCCACCACAACACATTGCAATGTATCCCACCACACCACAGCATGTTGAAACCACACCACAGCATGTTGCAATGTATCC